>NW_023994775.1:25000-227500 GCF_015586225.1 Lucilia sericata
GTTAGTTAGTTAGTTAGTTAGTTAGTTAGTAGTTAGTTAGTTAGTTAGTTAGTTAGTTAGTTAGTAGTTAGTTGTTAGTTAGTTAGTTAGTTAGTTAGTTAGTTAGTTAGTAGTTAGTTAGTTAGTTAGTTAGTTAGTTAGTTAGTTAGTTAGTTAGTTAGTTAGTTAGTTAGTTAGTTAGTTAGTTAGTTAGTTAGTTAGTTAGTTAGTAGTTAGTTAGTTAGTTAGTTAGTTAGTTAGTTAGTTAGTTAGTTAGTTAGTTAGTTAGTTAGTTAGTTAGTTAGTTAGTTAGTTAGTAGTTAGTTAGTTAGTTAGTTAGTTAGTTAGTTAGTTAGTAGTTAGTTAGTTAGTTAGTTAGTTAGTTAGTTAGTTAGTTAGTTAGTTAGTTAGTTAGTTAGTTAGTTAGTTAGTTAGTTAGTTAGTTAGTTAGTTAGTTAGTTAGTTAGTTAGTAGTTAGTAGTTAGTTAGTTAGTTAGTTAGTTAGTTAGTTAGTTAGTTAGTTAGTTAGTTAGTTAGTTAGTTAGTTAGTTAGTTAGTTAGTTAGTTAGTTAGTTAGTTAGTTAGTTAGTAGTTAGTTAGTTAGTTAGTTAGTTAGTTAGTTAGTTAGTTAGTTAGTTAGTAGTTAGTTAGTTAGTTAGTTAGTTAGTTAGTTAGTTAGTTAGTTAGTTAGTTAGTTAGTTAGTTAGTTAGTTAGTTTAGTTAGTTAGTCGTTAGTTAGTTAGTTAGTTAGTGTAGTTAGTTAGTAGTTAGTTAGTTAGTTAGGTAGTTAGTTAGTTAGTTAGTTAGTAGTTCCGTCGTTAGTATGTTATTTCACATCATGTATAAACTTTGTAGCTCACTTTCCACAGCATTGTTTTTTGAAAAGCTTTTTGATAAAAAGTTTTTGTCTTTGCTAAACAGTAATTTTTGAAAGCTTACATACAGGCATATGTATGTGAGCCTGCATGTATACACATGTAGAAGCTTTCTTTATAGAGAAAGACACATAGAAGCGAAACTCAAAAAATAACTAAAACAAAAAACTCAAATATTTACAAATAAAAGTTTTGGTTTCTTTTCAAATAATTTTCTTTACTAATGCGTTTTTACCATTTTAATTTTTTACAACAAACTTAAGTCTTTGGCATCAGAATTTCGCCTCAATGTATTACTCTATATGTGTTGTATCATTCTTAATTTATGCTTTGAAATTTCTTCTTTCATTTAGTGATAAGAACGAAACTAACCACAACAAAACACAAGCAAAACAAATTCATTATTAATAAAATTACAAATTTATAAACAGTTTATTTACTTAAATCAATAACAAAACATAAATATAAAAACAATCTTTAAGTGCAATTAAATTTTATATAATTAGAGAAAAATCAATACCTACTACAAATACACAAAATAAATTGTTTGGCCTATAAAACGCCGTGAATAATATTATTTATAAACCATATAGTGAAAAGAAATAAATCCAATAATTTATCTTAACTGTGTCAGCTGTTTTTTGCAGTTCTTTTGTTGTGAATATTGTTGCTATTCAGCTTTTAAGAAATAACTTTAAAGATTTACTACTATTTAACTGTAATTTTTATCGTGTAATTTACAATAATGATTTGTAATAATATTTGTTTGTTTTTCTTATACATTCACTTATCATTAGTGGTTTTTTGTGTTTAATTTGATGGGTCATCATCATATGTTTTTTGTTAAATATTTTTTGTAATTTTTATTTAGTTTTTAAGATATTAAGGTTAAATTTTAAAGTTTTTTTTTGCCGGCTTTAGTTGCTATATTGGACATAGTTGATTTGCAGTATTGTTCGCTTACTGTATTCTTATATACACCAAACAAAATATGACACATCGGCGGAATGTTCGTAGATCCACGAAAGTATATTTATTCTGAGTTCCTATTACATTCTAAGATGATCTATCAATGCCCCTTTTTTTTATATTCATGGGCATAAATGGAGAGAGCTGGAGAGCTTAAATTTTACACAGATATTTTGAATTCATGTAGTTTATTTGGTATTGAACATCAGTCCACATTTAACCCTAGCCTCCTAGGTCCATCTTAAAAAGTTACTTTATCGTTCATAACAGGATTTAAGATACAAGTATTATGTTGAAATTTCACGTAAATAATATTTATATTTATGAATTCAAATATTTATACCAAATTTCATAAGAATCGGACGTTATTTAACCCTTCCCGCCATATAACCCCTGTTAAAGAACTTTTTTATAAATTGTTTAAAAATCAGAATCAGGAAAACTAGGAAAATAAAATTGTACGAATGCTTTCTTGTTTGAACAGATCCTGTTACTTTAAAATTGCATTATCATATCAAGTTCGAAAATCGAAATCAAGTTTTTATAGCCACTATAGTGAAGAGAATATTATGCTTTCACGCTGATGTTTGTAACACATAAAAATATTGATTTTACATCCACCTCTATGTATACCAATCGGCTCAGAATTACTTTCTGAGTCGATTACTCAGAAAATAAATCACATTTAATATTCCTAATTAGTGTAGGGTGTTCTTGTTTAGTATTATAATAGGTCAAGACTTTAGTCAAAGTTCGTCTAAAATTAACTATTTGCTAATGTTCTCAGAAGACCTATTCGTTAAAAGTAGTGTCAACCGTATAAAAAATGTGGGCGGTAATATCATGGTCACGCCCAGTTTATTTGCTGATCGCTATTTAAAACAATTTTTATTAAAATCTTTGTTAATAATTGCATATACATATAACAAAGATGCTTGTATTGACCACGCCCACTTTTAAAAAATCATATAATATTTAAAAACTGTTATAGTTAAAGTTTAAAATGTTGTTTTAAATCAAATGATTTTACTAAGTGAAAAGTGGGCGATATTATTGATTGATTGGGCATGGTTATCGTAATAATTATATTAGTTTTTTTGATATTGCTTTCTATAATCTCAAATATAGCATTAACATACGAAGTGGGAGTGGCGAATATTATATAAACGCCCCTTTTTCAATGGGTTGGTTCTAAGTCTTAAAGAGAACTTAATATGAAGTTTACATATACATACATACTTCTAGAAAACCTGAAGTGATGGAGAATCTTAAGCAATATATGGATTCAGTGAAGAGTGGTAGAGGACATGCTATAACCGCCCCTTTTTAATAGGGTGATTCTAACTTTTAAAGTGAACTTAATATGAAGTTTATACATTTTTACTTTTGGAAAACCTGAAGTGATGAAGAATCTGAAGCAATATATGATATACTTTGGTCTCTGTTTTAAAAAGTTATGTCCTTTTTTTAGAAAATAGCTATCTTTTTAATATCGATACTGTAATCATATTCATTTCAATATAGCCCCTAGGCCTTTCAGAAAAATTCCGAGTTATAACTACTTGTTCAAATATCCATCCATATAATTTTTAAAACGTGTATAATGTAATTTTAATAAAATTACAAAATAACGAAAAATTTAAATTATTTTAAACGTTTTAACTAGACTCTAAACATGCAACATCAGAAATACTTCCTAGTTTTTTGATTTTGTTTATGTATGAAGCGTAACCTATACGTCCCCCCTAAACGATTTTCAAAAATTAACTTTTTTTTCTCGGTTTGGCATACATTCCACAAAAGGACAGTTGTTTTGTTTAACAACTTTAAAATATGTAGTAGTTTTGGCTTAAAAAGCTGCTGTTTTCTCTGTTCAAAACTTAAAACTTACAAAAAATAAGTATTGCCACTTCTGCAACCAGCAGTCAGGTCCGTATATGTTAAAGATAAATTGTCTGCACACAACAAACCAACATAGTATAGTAAAGTAAATGTTGCTTAAACAAAAAATGAAAACATAAATAAAGTAAAAAAAAAAACTTAATTTAAAAGCTAAAAACAGATTCGGCTTAAAGTAAACTTAAACATGTAAAACACAAAATAACTAAATAAAAGATCAGTCGTCAGTGCGTGTTTAATCAAGCTGGCGAACGGTTCGAAACTAAATGTTATTTAAATAAAATAAAGCAAAATAAAATTAATCGCAACAGTATTAAACTTAAATATAGTGTTCATAAGAGATTAGAAGTTATAGTAAAAGCTAAATTTTGATTGATAACAAAAAGCTATTAAAATTCAAACTGTGATAAGACCCATTAAATAGTGATAAAACAAATATTATTTTGCAAATCATTAAAAAATTAACAAACAAACATGTTAGAAACTCAGGAATTACCACTGATTTCATACCTCTTCAGCATGGCGTGCATTTGTCAGTTATTTTCTTTGGGTATTTATTTTATTGGTATAGCGGCAGTGGCCCTTTTCTTATTCGATAATTTTAAATCGTTAATAAGCATAATAAAATCAATATTGGAACCGTATTTTCAACCTCATTTGCCACAAAATTTAGTGGATAAATATGGAAAATGGGCAGGTGAGAAATCATAAAATAAAACCTTGAACTGTGAAATGTTAAAGTACTATGTTAATTAAAGAAATCGAAACTGAACCACCTGTGTGTGTATAAATTAGAGAATACATATTTTGGAATATAAATAAATAATACAGTGAGTGACAAAATAAAAAAGAAATTAAGAACTTTGTTCTTTAAATTGTTTTTGCCTAAAATAGTAATCAAAAAAAGTCAACAGGAAGTGCATGCCTTATTTGGAATAAATTAACAAAGTACCTATATATATCTACTTATTATGAAAGTTCGTCTGAACCGATAGCTAGCTGCATATGCTAATGCACAATATACTGAGTCATAGGGCCTGTTTCTCTGAATTAATTTTCGTTGTTGTTTTCAATATAAATTAAGAAATGAATGCATTTAGAGGAACTGACCCATAGAATTTTTAACAATATTGAATACTGAGTACAAACCGAACACTGATTTATCTATTTTAAAATTATGAAATACTGTTCTAAAATTATAGAATTCGATTCAATATGCATTTTTTGGGCCGAAAACGGAATTGGAGTAGGTACGAACACCTAAAAAGTTCACGTAAAAGTATTATGCGTTTGTGCAGATGGTGCTTAAATGCCCATCGTATAGTATTCCAATAGGTTCTGAAATCTTATTAAAAAAATTGATTGAATATATCGGTTTGGCATAAAATCGTATATAAATGATTTATTATAAGAGATAATTGCTCTCTCAAAGTCTAATGCTTATACGTTTCGCATAAATATCGATTTTATAATAAAATTCAATTCTTTGAGAATATGTCAATGATTAACCACATTTGTATAGCATTATATAGTCGGTCGTTCAATACCGATATTTGAACTAATCCAAAGAAAAGTTTTTAAATCAAATCAAATTTACTCGTAACTATGCACTAAAAATTTAAAAATGTCACAAGAATTCAAAATTTCATTAAAAATTCGAAATTTTACTAAAAATTCAAAATTTCACAAAAAATTTAAAATTTCACCAGAAATTGAGAATTTCACCAGAAATTTAAAATTTCACCAAAAATTGAGAATTTCACCAGAAATGAAAAATTTCACCAGAAATTCAAAATATCATCAGAAATTCAAAATTTCATCAGAAATTGAAAATTTCACTATAGACTCTAAATTATAGATTCTATAATCTCAAAATTTAGTTAGTTAGTTAATTAGTTAGTTAGTTAGTTAGTTAGTTAGTTAGTAAGTTAGTTAGTTAGTTAGTTAGTTAGTTAGTTAGTTAGTTAGTTAGTTAGTTAGTTAGTTAGTTAGTTAGTTAGTTAGTTAGTTAGTTAGTTAGTTAGTTAGTTAGTTAGTTAGTTAGTTAGTTAGTTAGTTAGTTAGTTAGTTAGTTAGTTAGTTAGTTAGTTAGTTAGTTAGTTAGTTAGTTAGTTAGTTAGTTAGTTAGTTAGTTAGTTAGTTAGTTAGTTAGTTAGTTAGTTAGTTAGTTAGTTAGTTAGTTAGTTAGTTAGTTAGTTAGTTAGTTAGTTAGTTAGTTAGTTAGTTAGTTCGAAAGGAGGATTTATATATCCGAAGAAATACACCTAGGCCCCTATCGGGCTTCTTGTGACCCCCTTAAACATTGCATCAGGTGGGAATCGAACCTAACCAATCAAACAAAAAAATCGAAAATTCACTAAAAATTTCAAATTTTCTAATAAAAATTTAAAATTTACTAGAAAGTTGAAATTACACCAAAAATTCGAATATATTCGAAAAATTCGGAATTTCACAAAAACTTCAAAATTTCACTAGAGATTCGAAATTTGTCTAAAAATTCGAAATTTTTCTAAAGATTCTAAATATCACAAAAAATTAAAAACTTTAAAAAAAGTTTAAATTTCACTAGAAGTACAATATTTCGAAAATTTCACCAAAAAATAAATTCAAAATTTAACTTGAATCCAAAATGTCTACAGAAATTCGAAATTTATGCAGAATTTCACTATTCAGAAGAAATTATAAATTTCGCTAAATATTTTTTGTCAAATTCACATTTTCTGTAGAAATTTGAAATTTCACTAGAATTCGATTTTTTTCCGGAAATCTATTTAAATTTAAATACTTCCTATTAGTATTAAGTCTACAGATTTAATGGACCAAATACCGTTTTTATATGATAACAGGAATTTGTCAATTCCACCCATATTTAGTAAGTTGTTTAATAAAACCAAAATAAAGGTCAAGTACAACATAACAAATTCATTATCAAACTACTTAATTTAAAAAAACAACAACAATTTGATTGGGCCTTTAGGTTACAATATGTATAATTTGAATATTTGTTTAGGTAGCCTTTTCTAAAACATGCACTTATTCAAATTTTTTTGTAAAAATTGTGAAAAAAAATAACTTTAGTAAAAAAAGGTTGATTTATTGCAATCAGAAATGTTTATATATTTTTGCAGTTAATTTTATATAAACAAATAATATTTGTCAACATTTAATAAATATTTGCAAAGTAATTTTATAAAATAAAATACTGTTAATATTTGTTTATACAATATTTACTAAAAATGTTATTTAGGAAATGAAAAGTGTTGTAAGCGGGAAGAAAACTACAAAAGTTGAGTTTACAAGGTTTACTCGGTCTGTCCGATCGGTAAATTTTTTTCAATACAGAATTAAATATTGCAATTTTATAAAATTAAACGGTATTGAGATTTTTACATCTGATTTAATCGATAAATACTGTCTAATAGTATTTTAAATTTTCAAAATCTTTGAACATTTTCTATAAAACTTGAAGATGAAAGTGAACGATAGATAGATACATTACTAAAACTGTTACAGTCATTCACCTATTGGAAGAAATGAAAAACAACAATAACAACATTAATTAGTTTAAATGTGTTTTTGTTTTTTTTTTTTTTTTTCAAATCAAAACTTTTAAGCGATCAAACAGTATTAACCGGCTTTTTACGCTTCTCTTGTTTTAAACTGCATGTTTATGTTAAAGCGTTAATATCTCTTTTTTTTCTTCATTTTTTGTTTTGTTTTTTATTTTCTTAATTTTGTTTTATTTAAGATTTTTTATTATTGAATTTTATTTTTATTATATTAAGATTTAAGTTTATTATTAACTACATTTAGTTATTATTGCAGCTGCCAAAGTTAATGACCTTGTATTGTTTATTTTTTTATAAATTTTTTTAATTATTTCTATTAAAATTTACGCACTTAAATTGTGTGTAATTGTTTCATTTAAAATGTTAAGGTTTTATTACAATTCGTAGTAGTAATTAAATATCAAATTGTGCGATTTTATAAAATATAATAAAAAAACAAAAGGAAGAGAAAAAAATTCAAGTTCAAGATGTTAATAAAGCGAGTAAAAAAATATAATTTTGATGTTAATTATAATTTTATGTGTAACATGGTTATATTTAACTAATCAAGTTGTTATATTACTTCTATTAAGTTAAATGTTACTAAAAAAGTTCGTTACAGTTGGCTTCTGAAAGAAGCAGAAAAATATGTCATTAAAAGTTTTATTACGATTTCTATTTTTGCATAATATTAATATAAATTAAATGATGATACGCATACATCTATCTAATACATATTAAACAATATTTCCAAATTTTTTTAAAAGGTGTTCCAAAATTCACACTATAACTTAATAGCTGAAAATTTAGGATCAATAAAAATTGATATTTTAGTTGTTTTTGGATGGCTAAACGATTATTTTAGTAAAATTTCTACTTTTTTGTAAAATTTTTGATAAAATTTTATATTTCTTATAAAATATCAAATTTTCTAGTAAATTTGTCAAATTTTGAATTTCTAGTGAAATTTTCAATTTCTAGTGAAATTTTCATTTTCTGGTGAATTTAAAATTTTTAGTGAAATTTTCAATTTCTGGTGAATTGTAAATTTTTAATGAAATTTGTAATTCCTAATAAAGTTTCGAATTCTTCTTGGAATTTTAAATTTCTAGCGAAATCTTCTATTTCTAATGAAATTTTCAATTTCTAGTGAAATTTTCGATTTCTAGTGAAATTTTCAATTTCTAGTGAAATTTTCAATTTCTAGTGAAATTTTCAATTTCTAATGAAATTTTCAATTTCTAGTGAAATTTTCAATTTCTAATGAAATTTTCAATTTCTAGTGAAATTTTCAATTTCTAGTGAAATTTTCAATTTCTAGTGAAATTTTCAATTCTAGTGAAATTTTCAATTCTAGTGAAATTTTCAATTTTTGGTGAGTTTTCAATTATTAGTGAAATCTAAAATTTCTAGCGAAGTGTTTAATTTCTAGTTATATTAAACATTTAGAATTACAAAAAAAAAATTCTAGTGAAATTTCAGATTTCTAGTGAAATATATAATTTCTGATTTTTTTTATAAAACTAAGAATTTCTAGGGAAACTTCGAATTCAAAGCGAAGGTTCGAATTTCTAGTAAAGTTTCGTAGTTTCGATTTCTAGTAAATTTGAATTTCTGACGCCTCATCATCGTGTGTATCTTACACGCCGGTGGCAATTTTTGCACATGGTTCTGCCGGTCTATTTGCAAGCACTTTTCTCCCATACTCGAGCTATTTAATCTCTGACCATTGCTGCCCTGTTGCTTAACTTCCGAGATTCAAAAACATCACTTCTGTTTACAACCACTCAGATGGGATGGATTCTGTTGAGTAGGCAGCAGCACCTAAAGTCGAAACGCGAATCCATCAAATAAGACGAGGTCATTGTTCTTACTCACAGAGAACACAATGTGTTATATTTGGTATGAACCGAGTAAAACCTAAACTTACCCTGACAAGGAAAGAAAATTCAATGGCATCACTTGTATAAGATACCTTTCCGACACACTCACTCTAGGTATACGGGCGGGCAAGAAACGTATACCCCTACATTCATCCTATATCATATATACTTAACACCAACTTATTTCCAACACCGAACCGAACTTATCCCGAATTATAGACTTTACCGTGCATCAGTCTTTTAACCCACATTCTCGGTTACCGACATTTGGGTTACTTTTCCAATAACCGGGACAAGATATAGTCCGCAAGTGTGCCCTGCGGGCTACCGGTTCCCATGGCACCGCATTATGTGGTTCTCTGGTTCGAGCCCATGTCAAATTATTTCAAGAAAAGATTGAGGATACATTTGGTCATCACCAGTTTATAGTCCCGGCAGACTAGAAATGGGGTCTTTCAAGGGCGTGAACAACAAACGATTCAAATATAACCTTCATGAAAACCTACCAAAAGTGAACAAATATTTGTACTGATTTAGAAAAATTTTAAAGCGTTCACAGTCTGCTGGTAGCGTAAAGAGAACTAAACTAAATAATATATTAAGTCTCTCAAAGAAGTTGCTGTTGTCAAGTTTGACAAATCGTGGTTATTGGATTTCCTTCTGAAACGAATCGATATTGGTACTTTGCCAAACATAAAAGTCCTGAAATATTCTAATGTTTCGCTGTCAAATATCATGTCGAAATTAATTTTACGATAAACTAGTCAAATTTGAGAATCGCCGATAATATTTCAAAAATAGATTCCCAACAATAACTTTGCATTATAGAGAGGAAACAAAAAAGTTTGTTGTCATCTGTAAAACGACTTACAGCAAATTCAAAGGAACGTTAAGATTGTATTCGAAAAAAACAGCTAATGAAGTTAATATTATCTTAAGAAGTTTGTCAAGACCATAAAACTATATGCAAAAAGTTTTGAAACTATATCTTGGACCTGTCCTCACTGTATTTTATCATAGTTATTCGCTTCAAATTCAAAACAAATCTGTTTATTTACACAACAAATCACTCACATTTGTATATATTATGCAATTACATTAATATTGCATACAATTTCAAATGTTGTATTTTTTCAGTTAATCTTACAAATAACGTAGTTTTTATACATTTATTTAACTAATTAACATAAAAGCGTTAATTACTATAGTTTTTTTTCTTTACATTAAGTTGTGGTATTTAAATTTAATGTGTTTAATGATGCTGATGACAATGATGATGTTTGTGGTAAAATCAGTTGTTACTTTTTCTTTTACTGTTTATTATTTTTTTTTTTCTTGTCAACAGTTATTACCGGAGCCACCGATGGCATTGGCAAAGAATATGCTAAAGAGTTGGCTAAACAAGGAGTTAATGTTGTGCTCGTTTCACGTACTAAAGAAAAATTAATAGCAGTATCAAATGAAATTGGTATGTAAAACAACAAAGAGATTAGAGCCAAATAAAACCACAAAAATTAAATGTTTTTATTTGGTTTTTGTTTTTCTAATTACAGAAGCCGAGTATAAAGTTAAAACAAAATGGATTGCAGCCGACTTTTCAAAAGGCAGGGAGATTTATCAGCATATAGAAAACGAATTGGCGGGTATACCAGTGGGTATATTAGGTGAGTTGTATGAACATTTTGAATTTCGTATTTCTATTGAAATCTCGCATTCTAGTCAACAATGTTGGTAAAATGTATGATTATCCCGATGAATTGGAGAAAATACCCGAAGATATATTATGGGATTTAATTAATATTAATGTAGGCGCAGTCACTATGATGACTCGCATGTTAATACCTCAACTGAAGAAACAAGGTAAAGGATCCATTGTCAATTTATCCTCAGGCAGTGAACTGCAACCTTTACCTTATATGGCTGTCTATGCAGCCACTAAACGTTATATACGATCCTTTTCTCTGGCCATTGAACGTGAATTGGCTGAATATAATATTGATGTGCAGTGTGTTACTCCTTTATTTGTGGTCACTAAAATGAATCAATATTCGGATACGGTAATGAAAGGCAACATTTTCATACCAAATGTCCAAGCATATACACGTTCTTTAGTTTTTACTTTGGGCAAAACTATTGAAACTACCGGATATTGGAGTCATGGTTTACAGGTTTGTATTTTATCTTTCTTCTGCCTATTTTCTTGGTTTGATTTTATAAACTAACAAATATTTTCGTTTTTAGTATTTAATTATAAAACTCTCACCAGAATGGTTGAGAACGCGTGTTGCCCACCGCATATCTGCAAAGTTAAGGACCGAATACTTTAGTAATCTCGGTAAAAATAAGGTGGCATAATATTTTAAATTAATTGTTATTATTAATTTGTTATTAGTTTCTTTTGTTAAGTTTTAGTTTTAAACGCATTGTATATTTTGCATATTTGTTTTAATTATTATTTCATATTTTCATTCATAAACAAATAAATATTTCATTTTAAATCTAATTAATGACTTAATTTTGAGTGCGCAAAGTGTGAAATTTTCAGAAAGGTAAAAAAAAAATAATAGAATTTAGAGAAGAGATTAGAATAAAGTCTAGAGCATACCTGTAAAGTGTGAATAATTTTATTCTGGACTATAATCCAGTTTTGAGTCCATACATACCATACTATACATACTAGACTATAGACTAGACTATAGTCTAGTCTAGTCTATAGTCTAGACTATAGTCTAGTCTATAGTCTAGTCTATAGTCTAGTCTATAGTCTAGTCTATAGTCTAGTCTATAGTCTAGTCTATAGTCTAGTCTATAGTCTAGTCTATAGTCTAGTCTATAGTATAATCTATAGTATAGTCTATAGTATACTCTACAGTCTAGTCTATAGTCTAGTCTATAGTCTAGTCTATAGTCTAGTCTATAGTCTAGTCTATAGTCTAGTCTATAGTCTAGTCTATAGTCTAGTCTATAGTCTAGTCTATAGTCTAGTCTATAGTCTAGTATATAGTCTAGTCTATAGTCTAGTCTATAGTCTAGTCTATAGTCTAGTCTATAGTCTAGTCTATAGTCTAGTCTATAGTCTAGTCTATAGTCTAGTCTATAGTATAATCTATAGTATAGTCTATAGTATACTCTACAGTCTAGTCTATAGTCTAGTCTATAGTCTAGTCTATAGTCTAGTCTATAGTCTAGTCTATAGTCTAGTCTATAGTCTTGTCAGTCTAGTCTATAGTCTCTATAGTCTAGTCTATAGTCTAGTCTATAGTCTAGTCTATAGTCTAGTCTATAGTATAGTCTAGTCTATAGTCTAGTCTGTAATCTATTCTATAGTCTAGTCTATAGTCTAGTCTATAGTCTAGTCTATAGTCTAGTCTATAGTCTAGTCTATAGTCTAGTCTATAGTCTATATAGTCTAGTCTATAGTCTAGTCTATAGTCTAGTCTATAGTCTAGTCTATAGTCTAGTCTATAGTCTAGTCTATAGTCTAGTCTATAGTCTAGTCTATAGTCTAGTCTATAGTCTAGTCTATAGTCTAGTCTATAGTCTAGTCTATAGTCTATAGTCGTCTATAGTCTAGTCTATAGTCTAGTCTATAGTCTAGTCTATAGTCTAGTCTATAGTCTAGTCTATAGTCTAGTCTATAGTCTAGTCTATAGTCTAGTCTATAGTCTAGTCTATAGTCTAGTCTATAGTCTAGTCTCTAGTCTAGTCTATAGTCTAGTCTATAGTCTAGTCTATAGTCTAGTCTATAGTCTAGTCTATAGTCTAGTCTATAGTCTAGTCTATAGTCTAGTCTATAGTCTAGTCTATAGTCTAGTCTATAGTCTAGTCTATAGTCTAGTCTATAGTCTAGTCTATAGTCTAGTCTATAGTCTAGTCTATAGTCTAGTCTATAGTCTAGTCTATAGTCTAGTCTATAGTCTAGTCTATAGTCTAGTCTATAGTCTAGTCTATAGTCTAGTCTATAGTCTAGTCTATAGTCTAGTCTATAGTCTAGTCTATAGTCTAGTCTATAGTCTAGTCTATAGTCTAGTCTATAGTCTAGTCTATAGTCTAGTCTATAGTCTAGTCTATAGTCTAGTCTATAGTCTAGTCTATAGTCTAGTCTATAGTCTAGTCTATAGTCTAGTCTATAGTCTAGTCTATAGTCTAGTCTATAGTCTAGTCCTATAGTCTAGTCTATAGTCTAGTCTATAGTCTAGTCTATAGTCTAGTCTATAGTCTAGTCTATAGTCTAGTCTATAGTCTAGTCTATAGACTAGTCTATAGTCTAGTCTATAGACTAGTCTATAGTCCAGTCTATGGTCTAGTCTATAGTCTAGTCTATAGTATAGTCTATAGTATAATCTATAGTTAGTCTATCGTCTAGTCTATAGTCTAGTCTATAGTCTAGTCTATAGTCTAGTCTATAGTCTAGTCTATATTCTAGTCTATAGTCTAGCCTATAGTCTAGTCTATAGTATAGTCTATAGTCTAGTCTATAGTCTAGTCTATAGTCTAGTCTATAGTCTAGTCCATACTCTAAGCCTATAGTCTAGGAAACTGTGCACCTACAATTAAGTATTAATTGTAGGTCAATTAAGTATTTGGTGAATTTTATTAAATTCTAGGAAATATAATTATTAACTTGACCTAATTTCACAAGGTCTCACATAATTATTTTTAAATGCACAAAAATGTTTAATGGTTTAAATTGGTCACATTATAAAGGAAACTTACAAAATGCATTAACAACAATAAATTCACCTTTAACATTTATTTAAACAAAAAGATAAGGAAAAAACTCCTTTTAATTATATAAAAAAATAAAAGTTAACCAACAAATACAAGTTTCTTATAAACCTGACTGTATCTAGAGGAATTACATAATAAAACTCTGAAACTGAATTGCAGTTTTTACTTTCATCCATAACTTGTTTTCAATGTTCAGTAGTACGGGAAGTCTAAAAGTAAAAAACCACCTCAAGTCATTGACCGTTAATTTTATATTTTTTCTTATTCAACGTCTTGTAAAATGGTAAAACCAAAAAAAAAAAAAAGACTTGACGGTTGATTAAATTTAAAACAATTAATACATATGCATACATACATATTTATTTTATGATAAAGTTTATATGCAAATTTTAATAACAATAACTTAAAAATACATAATTGACAATTTGTTATTGAAATTTTGAAGCAAAAAAAAAAAAATAAGAAACAATTGTTTATTTAATAATTACTGTGTCATTTGAGCTTGTTACTTAAACAATGACATTGAATGTTTTGTTTTTTGTCAAAGAACATCAATTAACCATTTTTTATTTTTTTTCTTAAGTAATTAATAAACCAAAGTTTTGTAGATTTTTTACTTACAATTACATTTTGCTACTTTTTTAAGAGTTTCACTTATTTGTACTCTAGTATGTTGTTATTGTTGTTGCTGCAACGTAAAGAAACTGACATTTATTAAATATTGCCAAAATTTCAATTTTTGTTTTGTTGTTAAATAAATAGCTTATTATTATGTTTTTGAAACATTTTTAACAGTTTGACGGTTTAACAATTACATCGACTTGTATCGACTATGAGTGATTTTTATATTTCAACATTGACCTTGTATAAATCATTTTAAAATTTATGGTTTTAAGATGTGTTCATTTGTTAGTACTTTTTTTTTTTTGAAATAAAGTTGTTTTAAAATTATTAATTGCTAATATTTTTTGTTTCAAAATTGTATTAATGGTGTTGAAATTTATGATTTAATAATATAGACAACAACACTTGTACCACAAGATTTAATGCTAAACGTTTTGCTATAATCTAAACTATAGCTGGAATGTGGAATATAATATGTACAGAACAGACTAGATTTACTATTCCGAAAATAGACCAAAATAGGCGGATATATAGTCCACTCTATAGAGTAACTAGACTAAACTTAAGTCAAGAATATAGCTTAGACTATAAACTAGACAATAGAACACACTATAAACTAGACATTAGTTTAGATTATAAACTAGAATATAATCCAGACTATAGACTAGACTATAGACTAGACTATAGACTAGACTATAGACTAGACTACAGACTAGACTATAGACTAGACTATAGACTAGACTATAGACTAGACTACAGACTAGACTATAGACTAGACTATAGACTAGACTATAGACTAGACTATAGATTAGACTATAGACTAGACTATAGACTAGACTATAGACTAGACTATAGACTAGACTTTTTTTTTTTTTTTTTTTTTTTTTTTGATACGCTGGAGGTGTGGAATTTTCATAAATGTATTCAACCCGTGTTGAAAAACATGCACGATTCGCAGATGCGCCTACGTACTAAACCACACCCCCATACTTCGGACCCTTGTCCCCGCGGAACTGCCATTCGGTATTACTTCGCGGGGGGGCTCAGCCTTATGCTGCTATCTTTATATTTAGGACAGTCTTGTTTCCGATTTGCGGCTACGTTCGGCTAGTAATAGCGAGTGACTCACGACGTCTATAAATTTTCTCACTGCCTCCCAGTTGCTCTCCGATTTAAGCATAACTCCAACTACATTTTCTGTTGACAGGTTTTCGCCAACAAGTATCTCCAGCTGACGCCTTTGGCTTGCGAAGCGCGGGCAATGAAATACTACGTGCTCCGCAGTTTCCTCCTCATTGGTGCATTCCGGACATATGGGAGAGATATCCAGGCGAAATCTATATAAGTAGCTTCTATAGCCGCCATGGCCTGACAAAAACTGCGTAAGGTTGTAACTCAATTCCCCGTGCTTCCTGTTTACCCAGACATTGATGTTGGGGATTAAATTGTATGTCCATCTTCCATTTTGTGCATTGTCCCACCTTTGTTGCCAATTCTGTATAGATTTAGCCCTTTCAGTTTTCCTTACAGTTCTTCTTTCTAGGCTAGAGCTATTACTTAGCGCAAAGTACGTGACCGAAATCTCATTTGCTGTTATATCTAAAGGCATAATACCAGCTATAACGCTAGCTGCTTCTAGGGATATTGTGCGGTATCCACTGCATACTCTCAGACATGTTCTCCTGAAAAGTGATGTCACGGCTTTTTGGGCAGATGGTTTTGTTATATTCTGCCATGCTGGTGCTCCATATAGGATTATGGAGTTTGAAACTCGTGACAGGAGCAGTCGTTTGCTTTGTCGTGGGCCTCCAATATTTGGCATCATCCTCGCCAAGGCGTTTACTACTCCGGTTGCCTTTTTACAAGCATACTCCATGTGGCATTTGAAGTTCAAGCGATCGTCTATCATAACTCCCAGATATTTGATTACTCTTGAAGACGTAATTGTGTTATCACCTACGCATAAGTTTAGTTTTTCCACCTTCCTTTTTCTACTGATAAGAACAGCCTCCGTCTTGTGTTCAGCGAGTTTAAGGTTTACTGACTCCAACCAATCTTTTATTGTAGTTATCGCCTCGTTTGCATATAATTGCACATCCTCTACATATCTAGCTTGAACGAGTATAGCTATGTCGTCTGCAAAACCAACGATGCTTGCCTCTTCGGGTATTCGTAGTCTGAATATCCCGTCATACATAATATTCCACAATAGTGGGCCAAGGACTGAGCCTTGTGGAACACCGGCAGTAACATTATATGACTGTGGCCCTTGGTCGGTTTCATACCATAAGGTTCTATTTGAGAAGTAGTCCATAGTTATGTTAATTAGGTAGTTTGGGATACTTATCTTTTGCATAGCTGTCATTATAGCTTTCCATCCGGCGGAATTGAATGCATTTTTGATATCCAAAGTGATGATAGCGCAGTATTTTCTTGCGGTGCCATTTCCTTGGATAGCCGCTTTCGCCGTGTTCACTACGAGGTTGATGGCGTCGATGGTTGATTTCGCCTTACGGAAGCCGAACTGCATTTGTGATATGCCGCCAGCTTCTTCCACGGCTGTTAGAAGACGTCTGTATATAACTCTTTCTAGACACTTTCCAACTGTGTCAAGAAGACATATTGGCCTGTAGGATTGTGCTTCACCTAGAGGTTTTCCTGGCTTTGGGATCAATATCAGCTTTTGCTTTTTCCATCTGCTATAGAATATTCCATCTTTAAGACATTTTGTAAATATTTAGGTAGGTAGGCTTATTTTGGCTGTTTGCGTACCTCTTGGCATTTTCCTAAGAGATTTCACAATACCTTCATCAAGTGCTGTTAGATTTAGCTGATGGGCAAGTGCGGTACAAATCTCCTCTTTTGTTGTAATGTCATCCAAATCCGTGCATTCTATTACAATCTCTTCCTTTAGCGATTTGACTTCTGCACACCCATTTAATGATGTAAGAAGTTTCTCTTTATATTTCTCCTCGACGTTTCCACCTGTCGTCTTAAGCTCTAAGAGAAGATCGCCTTTCTGCGTTCTCCTTATTTTATTTACTTCTTCACCTAGGCTATTTAATTCAGGGTTTGCTTTGAGCTTACGTAGTATATCAGCATACGAAGTATCTCCTTTGGATGTTATGATCATTACATCAGGTTTGGGCTTTTTAAAACTTTTCTTGTTTTTTTTCTTAACAGTTTGCCATTTACTTTCAGTAGGTGGTTCCTTTTCTTCTGTAGCAGTGACGCTAACAGTAGGCTCCGTTGGTAAAGCTGGCGTCTGTTTTTTTCTTTCTGGGAGCTCGTTTCTGTCTCTTGGGAGTAGTAGTTTTTGGAGTTTCTTGGTTATCGTCTCTTTCTCGCTTATCTCTTTTGGTGGGCCATACTTGAGGGGATGTCTGGGTTTCTTTTTCGACCATTTCCTCGTTTGCGAATGAAAACTCGACTGTTTTGTCAGTGTTGTTTGCCTCTTTTCTCCTTTCGTATTGGATTTTGTTAAACCTAGTTCTTATGACTCTCAATTTGTCCATTACGCTGTGGTGTATGTTGTTGCGGCCCTTAACAAATTTCATTAGGTCTACGATCAATTCACCAAGCTCTGTAAAGGCATCACCTTTGGTTTTTGGGACATTTGGAGGATTTTCCTTATTTTGCTCCGGTAGATTTAGAGACTGTTCTGCGTTTCCCCTCGGAGGTGTTTTCTTGGTGATGAATCCTTTTCCAAAAGGGTTCATCAGGGACATATATGCCGATGGTATCGCGCTACTCTGAGTATTCTCATTGGTTGTCGAACTTTGTCCGTCTTGGTTTTTTTTATTTTCGTTTATGCAGTCGCTGGATATCGACGACCGGGGGCCTGCGTTCTCACCCCCCTCTGCCGCCGGCACTGGGTTATTAACTCCCTGCACCGTAAGTTTATTTTCATTTGATTGACTTTCCATGTTGGCTTTTCTGTCGGGGTTCCTACCCCTATCGTTTTATACCTAGCCGCCAGGTGTGGTTACAGCCGTTTCTAACATGAAAACAGACGCTGACCAGTGAGCCGCCCACTATGGATCAGACGCTTCTGGGTTTCGTATAGTTGACTGGGGTACCCGCGGAGGTGTCAAACTCCTAAATGTGCCTCTCTTGAGGACATCCCTGCGGGAAATGCTTAGTTAATGGCGGCATTTATTCGCCACGTCATAGAAACGTCGACAGGTTTTAGTAACTTTTTTTTATTACACCCTCAGCCTTCTACCGCTCTTGGTCGGGGACTGCTTATTTATCGCAGCTAGCCTACATATCTGCAGGCCGTTCAGCTATCCGCCACCCGCTGACCCCCATAGTAGCCTGAGCTTAGCCCTATGACTAGACTATAGACTATAGACTAGACTATAGACTAGACTATAGACTAGACTATAGACTAGACTATAGACTAGACTATAGACTAGACTATAGACTATAGACTAGACTATAGACTAGACTATAGACTATACTATAGACTATACTATAGACTAGACTATAGACTAGACTATAGACTAGACTATAGACTAGACTATAGACTAGACTATAGACTAGACTATAGACTAGACTATAGACTAGACTATAGACTAGACTATAGACTAGACTATAGACTAGACTATAGACTAGACTATAGACTAGACTATAGACTAGACTATAGACTAGACTATACAATAGACTATAGACCAGACTATAGACTAGACTATAGACCAGACTATAAACTAGACTATAGACTAGACTATAGACTAGACTATAGACAAGACTATAGACAAGACTATAGACTAGACTAAAGACTAGACTATAGACTAGACTATAGACTAGACTATAGACTAGACTATAGACTAGACTATAGACTAGACTATAGACTAGACTATAGACTAGACTATAGACTAGACTATAGACTAGACTATAGACTAGACTATAGACTAGACTATAGACTAGACTATAGACTAGACTTTAGAATAGACTATAGACCAGACTATAGACTAGACTATAGACAAAACTATAGACTAGACTAAAGACTAGACTATAGACTAGACTATAGACTAGGCAATAGAATATACTATAGACTAGTATGCTAGACTATAGTCCAAACTAGTGAATAGACTGTAGTCCAGACTTTAAGAAAGTCTACTCTATTGTCCACACTACAGTATGGCCTATTGTCTGGACTAGACTATAGTCCAAAATAAACTAGACAATATTACAGTCTTGAATTTATTCCAGATAATAGACTAATCTAATGTTTAGAATTTATATAGATTACGTTTTAATTTGCAACAAACAACAACACAAATAGTTGATCAACTCGTTGTTAATAGTTTTCAAGTCATTATACTTTTGTATCCATATATATAGTCTAGACTATAAACTAGACTATAGACTAGACTATAGACTAGACTATAGACTAGACTATAGACTAGACTATAGACTAGACTATAGACTAGACTATAGACTAGACTATAGACTAGACTATGGACTAGACTATAGACTAGACTATAGACTAGACTATAGACTAGACTATAGACTAGACTATAGACTAGACTATAGACTAGACTATAGACTAGACTATAGACTAGACTATAGACCAGACTATAGACTAGACTATAGACTAGACTATAGACTAGACTATAGACTAGACTATAGACTAGACTATAGACTAGACTATAGACTAGACTATAGACTAGACTATAGACTAGACTATAGACTAGACTATAGACTAGACTATAGACTAGACTATAGACTAGACTATAGACTAGACTCTAGTCTATACTGTAGACTTTCCTCCGGACCGTATGCTAGACTATAGTCCAAACTAGTGAATAGACCGTAGTCCAGACTTTAAGAAAGACTACTCTATTGTCCGCACTATAGTCTGGCGTATTGTATGGACTAGACTATAGTCCAAAATAAACTAGACAATATTACAGTCTTGAATTTGTTCCAGATAATAGACTAATCTAATGTTTAGAATTTATCTAGATTACGTTATAATTTGCAACAAATAACAACACAAACAGTTGATCAACTCGTTGTTAATAGTTTTCAAGTCATTATACTTTTGTAGCCATATATTCAATGTTATCGACATTAGACTCTAGATTTACATCTTTTCGATCACTAAATCCAATGTTCAAAGAGATAATTGGTTGCGTACAACTTTAAGTTGAGATTTTATTTTGTTTTACTTTAACTTAGAATCAGTTAATAATAACATAAATTTAAGTGTACATTTAATGGTTAATATAATAAACTATTACATACTCACCTCTCTTTAAATACAGTATTTATTTGAAATCCATAATTTGCATAGTTTAAGAAAACATATTTTATAGATTTTTTTTCATAATTTTATTTTGTTTTCAATAAAACCGATTTAAAGAAATTTTCAGATGTTATTTTACAGATACCATTTTCTTGTAAACATTTCTTTAGGATGTAATTTTTTCAAGTTTCTTTTTAACAAAACAAAATTACTATAAAAGGCTTTTTGGTTTGATGTATTTCATAAAAATATAAACTAATTATAATAAAAAAAAAAACAAAGACTTGTACATAAAGTCAATTATTTTAAGTATAACATACTAAATTTAGTAAAAAATAAAGAAATATTAAAAAAAAAGGTAAAAGTCCTACATAAAGTTGACCTCAAAAGCTGAAAATAGTTAATAGAATTTAAAATTAATAACTTTATTTAATAAGAAATTTATAAAAATGTTTAAATTATTTGATTTATAAATTGATAATACCCACCTCTTAATTTGTTTTTGGCATATTAAGCTACAGCAACTCAAAGCACTGTCATGACGTCAACTGAAATTAGAAAACAATCAATATTTGTTGTTATTGTTGGATGCATTTGAATATTTTTGTTTTGAATATTTTCTTGTTTACAAGAATTTTGTTGTATTTTTATTGGCCATATGAAAACATTTAAATGTTATTGTTGTATTTAATGTTTATATTGAGTTATTATTAAATTTTAAAACCTGCCTGGATAAATTTATTACAAATTGTTTCAATTTTTTTGGCAACAAACAGTATTTTCAAGTGGCTGTGTATTTTTCTTATATAAAAAAAATATTTTTAAAAAGTATTAAAAATATATAATAATACAGTTGTTTTTATGTATTTTCCTTATATTTTTAATAATTTTTTATTGTATTTTTTTATTAAATTTTCTTTTGAGTTTTTTAAACATAAAAAAATGTCCAAATATTAAAAAAAGAATTGCGCACGTTTCACTCAATTTCACTCAAAATAAAATTGGTTGACAATTCTTTTTTTATATATTTTTTTTAAATATACTGTATTTGAGATACAAAAAATAGAATTTGTTTAAAAAAATTAATTTTTTTATATAAAATACACACAAAATGTGTGTATATGTTTGACATTGTCTAAATTTTGAAATGTCAGTCCAGTTGAGGGAAAATGTACACACATTCACGCCTTGATTTTGTAGGTGTGTTATCTTGTTCCAAACATTTGATTTGATTTGATATTGATGCCAAGAAACAAACATTTTTAGAGCAAAAGAAAATTTAAACAAATTTTGTGTTCTATTTTTTCTATATGCATTTTTATTCAAATTTATTTTAAAACGTCAATATATACTGTAGAACCTATCTATACTCAAGTGCAAATGTTTAGAAAACTTTTTCGAAATTTTATCATAAATATTTCAAAATATTTAATTAATTTAATTTATGTTTGTTTATTAATAACACATGCAATTTTTGGTGCAAATCATGTAAACAAGAAAATAAATTTTATAATTTCCATAAATATGTATGTATGTACATATTTATATTAAGTCCATATGTATGATATATGTAGATATATAATAACTTTGGAAAGAAAATTTGTTGCTATTTAGAATCTCTTAATTAAAATTTGTTTAAATAACCATAAACTTTTACAAAAATGTTAAAACAATTTCATATTTTTCAACAACTATATAAAATACGATGTTGTTGTGGTAAACTCCCCCACAAAGTAAAGAGGAAATTTGTAAATTGTTTACAATTTTAGTTTTGTAATGGCATTGTAAAATTATTAACTTTTAGAGAGATTTTTTTATAGCATCTGGAATTTGCAAATGGACTCGACTATATTATACACCATAGTCTAGTCTTTAGCCTGGTCTGTTGTCTAGTCTATAGTCAGTCAGACTATACTCCAGGCTATAGACTAGATTATAGTCCAGATTATAATCTAGAATATAAATTAAACCATTGTCTAAGACTATTATCCAAGAATATAGACTAAACCATTGTTCAGGTTATAGACCAGAGTATAGTCTAGAATATAAACTAACCCATTGTCAATACTATAGATAAGGCTATAGTTCAGACTAGACTACATTCTAGGCTATTGCTTAGTCTATAGTCCAAACTTTAGACTAGACTATAGTATATTCTATAGTGTAGGCTATAGAATATACTATAGTCTGGAATGTAGCCCAAACTATAGACTAGACTATAGACTATACTATAGTCTAGACTGTAGTCTAGCCTGGACAGTAGCCTGTTTTATAGTCTAGCATGGGCTATAGCCTGTTTATAGTCTAGTCTGGACTAGTTCAGACTACAGTCTAGTCTATAGTCTGGACTATAGTGTAGACTATATTCTAGAAATTGTTTAGTCTATAGTCCAAACTATAGACTAGACTATAGTCTAGACTGTAGTCTAAACTATAGACTAGATTATAGTGTAGACTATAGACTGTACTATAGTCTAGACCGTAGTCTATACTATAGTCTAGTCTCTAGCCTGGACTGTAGTCTGTTTTATAGTCTAGCCTGGACAATAGTCTCTTCTATAGTCTAGACTGGGCTATAGTCTATTTTATAGTCTAGACTACAGTCTGGTCTATAGTGGACTATAGTCTAGACTATATTTTAGACTATTGTTTAGTCTATATTCTAGACTATTGTTTACTCTATAGTCCAAACTATAGACTAGTCTAGTGTCCAGACTATTGTTTAGTCTATATTCTAGAATATTGTTTAGTCTATATTCTAGACTATTGTTTAGTCTATCATCCAAACTATCATTTAGCCTATAGTCCAAACTATAGACTAGTCAATTGTCCAAACTATAGACTAGACTATTGTCCAAACTATAGACTAGTCTAGACTATATTCTAGACTATTGTTTAGTCTATATTCTAGATTATTGTTTAGTCTATATTCTACAATATTATTTAGTCTATATTCTAGACTATTGTTTAGTCTATATTCTAGACTATTTAGTGTATAGTCCAAACTATAGACTAGACTATTTTCCAAACTATAGACTAGACTATTGTCCAAACTATAGACTAATCTAGACTATATTCTAGACTATTGTTTAGTTTATATTCTAGAATATTGTTTAGTCTATATTCTAGACTATTGTTTAGTCTATAGTCCAAACTATGGACTAGTCTATAGTCCAAACTATGGACTAGTCTATTGTCCAAACTATAGACTAGACTATTGTCCAAACTATAGACTAGACTATAGTCTAAACTGTGGTCTAGACTAGACTATAAAACAGACTATAGTCTGTAGACTAGATTATAGATAAGACTATAGTCTATTCTACAGTTGAGATTATGGCCTAGACTATATAGTCAAAACTATACTTTATACTATTATCCAAATTGTAGACTATTTTCAGTTCAGACTATAGAAGATGCAACAGTCCAGATTCTAGTTGTGAATTAAAATAGTCTTGAAAGTACTAGAATCTACACTATGGACTTAATGTATAAACCAGACTTTAGATCGAGGTTAGACTAACAAAAATTTAGAACAGTTTTGAAAAAAAAAACTAAAAACATTTTAAAACCCACTTACCTTTAATTTTGTTGTTTTTCTCCTTATAAAACTAATAGTGTTTTTGTTGTTAGAATAAAATCCATTACGATTACTAGCTGCTTAAGTTTCTCTTCTTAAATTTTACGGCAATATTTGGAATATTTTCATTTTTTTTTTTTTCTTTTTGATATAAAGGCAACGGTTACTTTTTTTGTTGTTGTTATTATAATAAAAACATTATTTCAAGACATGATTTTTTTTTTTGTGTTATTAAGAAAATTAATTAATTAATTTAAATAAAACGTTAGAAAATTTTTGTTTAGAAAGCGATTTCGTAGAAAATGTACAATAATGACAACAAAAGAGCAAGGATGACAAAGGTGGTGAATAAACTTTTGGCTTCATTCATTTTGAAAAGGGATTTTTTTCTAAAAAATAAAAAAATATATATAAATATTTAATTAGTGTTAAAACGTTTAAAAATTAAATATTTTCTTATTTAAAATAATTTTTTTTAACGCACTTTTTATTTCTTGAAGAAAAAAACCGTTCAAAGCGATTGACACGTTTAAACTAAATAATATTCTTTGGCTGCCTAATGGAAAACATACACTTGTATCCAAAATGAATTTCAACGTATTCCAAAATTATTACTACTACAACAAATATTAGCAGCAACAACTACATTAATTCAAAAGAATTGAAAAACCAACAGAAAAAAAACCAAAAAAAAAAAATTATTAAAATGTATTTTTTCTGTGTTAGTTGTTGCTTTCGGCTTAATCCCATGCGTGTGTGATTGAAAGAAATAAGAACAAAATCTGTGGGTGGTGGCAACAACAGATCCAGCTACATTTTATATATATATTTTGGTATCTGTTTTATGATTTGGGCCAAATACCCTATTGTTTTTTAAGAAAAAAAATAATTTTGAAATTTTCATCATGCATTTGTAGTTGCTATGAATCAAACGAACTATATATACAAGTATGAATATATCAGACATCTATAACTTTATTTGCCAGCTTAAATTTTGAGAATTTTTCAACAGGTCCTCTATTTAGGGCAATACGTTTGGGTAATAGCAAAAGTTAAAAGCATTATTATTATTCCTTAGAAACTATCAGCCGTTAATTGTGGCTCTAGTGTTCTGAATCTACGTGAGTTTTTTCTTTATATTTTTTCTTAAAATAAAAAATATTCTGATTAATTGTTCGTATGGTTTGAAAAGTTCGTTATTTATATGCTTTTTTGCTTTTTAAGCTAATTTAAATTGTTCAACTTATATTAATTAGGGTAATGCCACAAAACCATCGAATCTGAAATTTGGATGAAACATTTTTTTTTAGAAAATTTTAGGAAAATAAAGTTAATGTTTATTTTATAAAAAATACATACTAAGTTTGATTTATAAACTGTGAGATTTTAAAATATTAGAGTTTTTTTTATAAATTATTTGGATACTACTAATGTTTTTGTTTTCTTTAATATACTATTTAGTTCATTATAATTTGTTTATTTTTTTATAATTATTATAAAACAAACATGTGTATTAAATAATACTACTAAAAGTTTTTTGATTTTAATTGAGTCCAATTTGTTTTATGAATTATACAGTTTTGTCTGCAAAAGGCCTAGGTGTATTTTTTGAAAAACACTAAATGTTTGGTAATTACGTCATCAAATCTATTACTAGTCAATTAACAAAAATCTTCAACAAATTTGAAGTTTTATTCTCATAAAAATCGGCCGTGTACATATGTACATTAATTTAATTTTACTCACCATTTACTGATCGTGTGGAACATATTGCTAAATTAAAAAACGTCTATAAACTAATTAACGTAATTGTTGTCATCATTAAATAAACGTAGTTCCTGTCTAGAAGATGGCGTACAAAATGTACAAGAAAGTCAATAAAACGGCCAAAATGGCGAAGGTGGACAATAAACTTTTGCCTTCACTCATGTTGATTGCTGTAAGGGAGAAAATAAGAAGAGTTTTATAAGTTATTTATAAATTTCTATATATCAAGCTTTGTACAACTGAAATCTGATTAAACTACAAAAATGACTCTCGTTATAGGCCGAACTCAAGCTTTTCGATACAGAAACGAATCTCGCTATAGTTCAAGCTGTTCTATAGAAGAACATTTGTCGCTACAGCGCAAGCTACATACATATGGCTCTCGCTTTAACTTAACTATACAAATACGACTCTTGCACAGCTCAAGCTTTTCTACTTGGAAAATCATCTCGCTATATCTCAAGTTTTTCTATACAGATATGACACTCATTATAGACTTTCATTATACCTCAAAGTGAATATCTAAAGCATTTCTATCAGGCATGGAAAATTGAGATTTTAAAAAGACTAGACTAGACTACAGACTAGACTATAAACTAGACTATAGACTAGACTATAAACTAGACTATAGACTAGACTATAGACTAGACTATAGACTAGACTATAGACTAGACTATAGAATAGACTATAGACTAGACTATAGACTAGACTATAGACTAGTCTATAGACTAGACTATAGACTAGACTATAGACTAGACTATAGACTGGACTAAAGTCTAGACTATAGACTAGTCTATAAACTAGACTATAGACTAGACTATAGACTAGATTATAGACTAGATTATAGACTAGACTATAGACTAGACTATAGACTAGACAATAGACTAGACAATAGACTAGACTATAGACTAGACTGTAGACTAGACTATAGACTAAACTATAGACTAGACTATAGACTAGACTAGACTATAGACTATACTATAGACTAAACTATAGACTAGACTACAGACTAGACTATAAACTAGACTATAGACTAGACTCTAGACTAGACTATAGACTAGACTATAGACTAGACTATAGACTAGACTATAGACTAGACTATAGACTAGACTATATACTAGACTATAGACTAGACTATAGACTAGACTATAGACTAGTCTATAGACTAGACTATAGACTGGACTATAGACTAGACTATAGACTGGACTAAAGACTAGACTATAGACTGGACTAAAGACTAGACTATAGACTAGACTATAGACTAGACTAGACTAGACTATAGACTAGACTATAGACTATAGACTAGACTATAGACTAGACTATAGACTAGACTATAGACTAGACTATAGACTAGACTATAGACTAGACTAGACTAGACTATAGACTAGACTATAGACTAGACTAGACTATAGACTAGACTATAGACTAGACTAGACTATAGACTAGACTATAGACTAGACTATAGACTAGACTATAGACTAGACTACAGACTAGACTATAGACTAGACTATAGACTAGACTATAGACTAGACTATAGACTAGACTATAGACTAGACTATAGACTAGACTATAGACTAGACTATAGACTAGACTATAGACTAGACTATAGACTAGACTATAGACTAGACTATAGACTAGACTATAGACTAGACTATAGACTAGACTATAGACTAGACTATAGACTAGACTATAGACTAGACTATAGACTAGACTAGACTATAGACTAGACTATAGACTAGACTATAGACTAGACTATAGACTAGACTATAGACTAGACTATAGACTAGACTAATAGACTAGACAATAGACTAGACTATAGACTAGACTGTAGACTAGACTATAGACTAAACTATAGACTAGACTATAGACTAGACTAGAGTATAGACTATACTATAGACTAAACTATAGACTAGACTACAGACTAGACTATAAACTAGACTATAGACTAGACTATAAACTAGACTATAGACTAGACTCTAGACTAGACTATAGACTAGACTATAGACTAGACTATAGACTAGACTATAGACTAGACTATAGACTAGACTATATACTAGACTATAGACTAGACTATAGACTAGACTATAGACTAGACTATAGACTAGTCTATAGACTAGACTATAGACTGGACTATAGACTAGACTATAGACTGGACTAAAGACTAGACTATAGACTGGACTAAAGACTAGACTATAGACTAGACTATAGACTAGACTATAGACTAGACTATAGACTAGACTATAGACTAGACTATAGACTAGACTATAGACTAGACTATAGACTAGACTAGACTATAGACTAGACTAGACTATAGACTAGACTAGACTATAGACTAGACTATAGACTAGACTATAGACTAGACTATAGACTAGACTATAGACTAGACTATAGACTAGACTATAGACTAGACTATAGACTAGACTATAGACTAGACTATAGACTAGACTATAGACTAGACTATAGACTAGACTATAGACTAGACTATAGACTAGACTATAGACTAGACTATAGACTAGACTATAGACTAGACTAGACTAGACTATAGACTAGACTATAGACTGGACTATAGACTAGACTATAGACTAGACTAGACTATAGACTAGACTATAGACTAGACTATAGACTAGACTATAGACTAGACTATAGACTAGACTATAGACTAGACTATAGACTAGAGTATAGGCTAAAATATAGACTAAAATATAGACTAGACTACAAACTAGATTACAAACTATACTACAAACTAGACTACAGACTGGACTAGAGACTACACTATAAACTAGACTATATATAAACACTATAGATTTTTCATGCCTGATTTCTATAGATCAAGGTTTTCTATATGAAAACATCTCTCTCTCTCTCTCTTGCTCAATATTTTCTATAAATAAACGTCATTCCCTATAGCTCGAGCTTTTCTATAAAGAAATCCATTTCATAATAGCTCAAACTATTCCCTAAAGGTACAGTTTTTTCTATATAAAAACGACTCTTGTTAGAGCTCAAGCTTTCCTATATAGAAATACTATCGCTATAACTCATGCTTGTTTATATTTGCGTTTCTATAAATAAACCTCTTTCGCTATAGCTCAAGCTGTTCATAAAGGAACTATGCTGAAGATAAAGTTTTTATGAAACGACTCTGTCCAAGTTTTTCCAACCATTTTTGATATTTAAAAAGCTGTTTTAAAAGATTAATTATTAAATTTAGATTTAAAAGATAAATTCCAGTAATATCCATAGAATAAGTGCTTGTTCAAAATTTTAAAGAATTTAGATATTGAAATTTAGAATACTAAATTTAAAAAAATCATAATCATTACGAAAAAATTTTGATAATATTTTTGATGGAATTATGAACAAAAATTATGATGATTTTTTTTTTAAAGACACAACAAAATGATTAACAAATTGGCTTAAAGCCAATACTTTTTTTAAATTTTTAAAAAACCATACAATAAAAACTTTTTTTATAAAAAAATTTGGTAGAATTGCATAAAAACAAAATTTATCAAAATTGAAATATTTTTATTACTTGAGCACATAACACTGAATTGATTTTGTTTTATATAAAATTTTCTTTTTTTCAAATTCAATAAGTTTTCCCACCTTTTTAAGTATTTTTATATTTGTTTGATTTGAAAAGTGTTTAGGACACAGTTATTAACTGTTGCAAGTATAAGACTTTACTAAATATTTTAGACTAAGATGTTTATTAAATAAGTCCAGAACAATTTTTTTTTTATATTTTTAACTAAAATGTAAATTTTATGAAGAGAAGCAAAAAAAAAAACGAAATAAAATTTTGCGGAAAATTCACTCAAAAAAAGTTTTTAAAAATAAAGAAAAAAATATAGAAGAAAATATTAACAAATACATATGTATAAAGAACAAGTTATAGAAATATTTTGTCATGGGAAAACAGGGAGAAACAAAAACAAAAACAATTTATTAACATTTTATTTTTTTAACAAAATATAAAAAATTTTCTCCGTGCAAAAAAATTGGGAAAAAATATATATATATTTACATATATAGACACAAAACATACATACTTGTACATATCTTTCTGTCACATACATATGTATAAACAATTAGTACTCTACTTTGAGTAATATAAATTTAAGCAAATGTTTGTTGGCTTTTCGCTTTTTTATACAGAAACGACTGTCGCTATAGTTCAAGATTTTCTGTACAAAAGCGTTTCTTGGTATAGCTCAAGCTTTTCTATATAGAAAGGTCTCTCGCTATAGCTCAAGCTTTTCTATATAGAAAGGTCTCTCGCTATAGCTCAAGCTTTTCTATATAGAAACGTCTCTCGCTATAGCTCAAGCTTTTCTATATAGAAACGTCTCTCGCTATAGCTCAAGCTTTTCTATATAGAAACGTCTCTCACTATAGCTCAAGCTTTTCTATATAGAAACGTCTCTCGCTATAGCTCAAGCTTTTCTATATAGAAACGTCTCTCGCTATAGCTCAAGCTTTTCTATATAGAAACGTCTCTCGCTATAGCTCAAGCCTTTCTATATAGAAACTTCTCTCGCGATAGCTCAAGCTTTTCTATATAGAAACTTCTCTCGCTATAGCTCAAGCTTCTCTATACAGAAACGTCTATCGCTATAGCTTAAGCTTTTCTATATAGAAACGTCTCTCGCTATAGCGAGAGCTTTTCTATATAGAAACGTCTCTCGCTATAGCGAGAGCTTTTCTATATAGAAACGTCTCTCGCTATAGCGAGAGCTTTTCTATATAGAAACGTCTCTCACTATAGCGAGAGCTTTTCTATATAGAAACGTCTCTCGCTATAGCGAAAGCTTTTCTATATAGAAACGTCTCTCACTATAGCGAGAGCTTTCCTAAATGGAACCGTGTTCCAATGCAATTCAAGGCTTTTCCTATATACGGCTCAAACTTTTTTTAAATTCCATTTTTCACAAAAATTAAAAACCGATTTTCCAACAAAAATTTTCATAATAATCAAATTTTTTATAATAATCCCATTTTACGCAAAGGGTAAAATAAGCTGGAAGGTATCTAATATTCGACCTATTCGCCTATATCACTCTAGCTTGTTTTCTTTTTGCTTCAAAAACAAAGAAAATTTGAAAAACAGTATACACTTATTTTTACTTGTTGACAAAGAGTTTTTCTCAAAAAAAATGTGTATGTAGTTTTTGTTGCAAAACATTTTTTGAACAATTTGAAATTTATCACATGATTTATGTTTTATTTTCACAGATTTACGCTTGTGCAGCCTCATTTCATTCTGCGAAACAAGTGACAAATTTGTGTTCTAGTTTTATTTAAAAAACACACCTGTTTTTTTCGGGACCCAATTTTAGTAAAGTGTTTGGAAATAATTAATTTCATTAACGAGGTCTTTTCGTTAATTTGAATTTTTAAATTTTTTTTAACTAGAAAATCTACTTTAGTATTGAGTTTAATTTCGAATTTTATTAAATAGTTTCTAAATTAAATTTCAATTTTAAAGTATTTCTCGGGTTTAAATTAAAATTTTATCCTTAGAACTGGATATTTTTTTGTTATAAAATCTGTGTGTCTCAGAATTTCTCTTCAAATCTTAAGTAAATTTATACTATAAAAGATTTTATACTAAAACAGAATACATTTTTAAAATTTGGGTAGAAAGAAAATGTTTTGTTTTTCAAAAAGTTCATTTTGTTTTCTATTTAAAACAAAATCAATATGAAGAAAATCATTGACCCATAATATTATTGTATAAATATGTATGTAGGTATATTTAATGTCTATAATATATATACATAATGTTTTCTTTTTAAAATAAATCTGCATTTAATATTGACTGATTGGTAATAATTCATAGTATTAATGTTGTATTTTAAGAAATCCCCAGAACTGTAAAAGAATATAGTGTTTATTAAAAAATATTTGATTTTAGAATAATCATCGCTTAATTATGTAAGTACTAAAATATTGGCTTTAGAATTAACTAAATTTCGGGACCAAATTATCACAAATTATTCAATCACATAAGCTTTCGTATTGAAAAAATATTCGATCATTGAACATTTTTTCCGATTCCATTAGACACACAATAAACAAAATATTTTTAAGTTGTTTTAAAACGTAATTTTTATTTCTGCATAAATACGTAATATAAAACAAGTAAGAATGTATAGAAGATCTTGGCCGACCTTGTGATACCCAACACCAGTGAATAGCATGTAAAAATATGGATTTTTTTGTAATGAAGCATATAAGTTGTATTTTACCTTAATTCCGTAACAAGTTAACAATTTGTTTGACAAATAAGTGATCCTCTTAAAAAGAGGTTATTCGGGGGCAAGGTTAACTATGGGCCTAAGGATAGGCGAATATTGGTAGAGGAATTTACGTTGTATGTGGCTAGGTGTACGTGCCAAATTTCATTAAATTATCTTGAAAATTGCGACCTGCAGCGTGCGCACAAGGTTTACATGGACACACAGACGGACGCATGGACGATTCTTAAACTTTAAGGTGATTCTAGCACGAATATTTTTGGGTGATACAAACATCAGCACTAACGCAAAATACCATCCCCACTATAGTGATATAAAAATACATCGGACATTAAGGGTATAACCAATATTCGCATTAAAAAATTAACCAATAAATGGATTTCGAAAGATTTTTTATAATTTAAAGACATTAGACAATTGTTCTATTGATTGGTCCTTTCTTATTCACTAATTTTTGTTTAGAATTGTAATTGTATCAGCTAGTTGCAGAGAAACTATTAAAAATAAATATACATAATTATAGGATTAGTTCTGTTAACAAAAAGATTTGTTTAAAATAGCCAAAATTGGAATCAATATTGGCCCCTATTCTGCATTTCAATTCGAATCGAAATTTTCTCCGTTTGGCAACTTCGGTATTCTGCATTTCGATCCGAATCTCCGCCACATAAACAACAACTTACAAAAACGTAGGTACGATCGTAACGCAGAATACACACATTCGTAAAGCATTGAAACGAAATGGAATAGCTTCTTGTTTTCTTACGATTCAGTTCTTTGTTGGAATACCTTTTTTCGATCGTTGCGTAACTAAATGAGTAACGTAATCGAAATGCAAAATAGGGGTGATTACTAATGTGTATTCCAAATGATTCGTTTTCAAAAAAAGTCATACACTAATTTCTTAAAAATACAATACATATTTTCAAATTTTTTTTAATAGATCTTTTTACAAGTCAAAAGTGTGTTGACATTAATTTGATAAATGAGTTGTAGATATGTATGTATGTATTATGTTTATTGTTGAAATATTTTGTTAACTGCGAATTAGAGAGGACTGATGTATGACTTGTAAATGTTAAATAAAAACATTTCAAAACTAATTTAAATGTAAAGGACCCATTAGCTTTAACTCTATATAGCCAATTTAATTGTTATCGATGTTTTATAAAAATGGTCTATTTTTGGAGTAAGTTTTATTTCTATCACATATTTAATAAAACATTAACAAAAAAATAAAAAAGCAAAGTTTTTCATTTACTTAATAAACAGTTCTAAAAATTGGTAAGTATAAAAATTTAAATTCGAATAATGAATATTCATTTTTTTGAGTTTAATTTTTAAAGCATAATGTGTAGAGTTTTTAATTTTCAAACTTTATTAAAACTCATGTTTTATATATGTACGAAAAGCACCTCAAAGTATGCTGCATAAATGCCAAAATAACTTTTTCAAATAAAATTTAAACCATCCCTTTTTACAAATTTTAATAAAAATACAAATTTGTATGTTTTATGTTTTAAGTAAACTGTGTTTTTGTTGTTTTTATTATGTAAATATTAAGAAATTAGGTCCAAACATAAAAAGACTTTACATAAAAAACGAAAAAAATTGATTCAATATTCATCTAGACTATAAAAACTATAATCGTAATCAAAGGATTAATTAAATTGTTACAAATTTTTTTTATTAACAGTTAATGAGAAAAAAAGAAAGGAAAAATAAAATTTGCCCAAAAAAACGTAGTGGTATTTCTTGACGTTCTTTTTTTTATATAGAAAATGAAATTAGTAATGAAAAATTAAAAAAATAATAATACCCAATTTTGTATTTATATTGAGAGAATAAAAATAATAAAAAATTGCCACATACTCGTTCTAAGACAGCGAGTTGTGCTTGTTTTTTTTATTAAGAAAAAAGGGCCAACATTTTTTGTTAATTGTGTTACTTCAATTCAGAGCATAAGAAGGATATGATTTATGGAAGTGAGAACAAAACTTAGACAATAGAACCTATAGGTAGATATACATTACAGGACACAAACATAACGTGTTCATTCCTCATTATCCGAATACCAAGAGAGGCGTTCTTCGTAGAATTTAATGACCATTTGGGGAATTTTAACATGTGCAACGGGTGCAGCCACCATTTCAGCTTGATCGACACCCTTAAATTGTATGAGGAAATAAAGACCACCATTTGAATCGGAGGCACCTAAGATTTTTTCCGCCTCCAAACCTTTATCGAATCCAGTCAATTCTGAATGTTTTGTCGAGCCGTCTGAAACGGATTCCGTATCGGTTTCATCTTTTCCGGTTTCTGTGCGCTTCTTTTTGCTGCCTAAAATGTTAAAGAAAGAAAAGGGAATTTATAAGTATTGAAATTTTGACTTCTTAAGTACATTATAGTAGTTTACCTGAAGCTTTAGCATCTTCATTTTTGCGTTTATTACTTGCCGAACTGGATCTTCCACTAGATTCTTTCTCTTTTTTAGATGATTTTTCAGTTTTCGCACTGCTGGAAGCCTATAAAGATTACAATATTTGTTTTATGTATTACAATACATTTTAAATGAAGAGCAACTCTGCATTAACTTTTACTAAAATAGAATAACTAAACCCCTATAAGTGTTTCGAAATGCTTATAGAGCAATCGCACATGTTGCTTTTCCTTTTGTTGATAAATAAAACAAACATATGTTCATGTGTTTGTTGTTGTAGAACAGCAAACATAGTTTCCATGTGGTGTTAAATGTTTTTAAAATTATCTAATATGTCCTGTTGAGTGTTTTAAATAGTAGGTACTTAAAAAGGGACTGTTAAAAAAAGTCAAAATAAAAACAAGGTTATTGCAGGTATAAAAATTCACAGCTTGGCTTTGTTTTTAGTTTTCGATATGTTGTCTGCCTAAGGGGTATTTTTCTTAAAATAAATGAAAACTATATAAAATATCTCCGTTTCTTAATATAGTTAATTAATAACACATTTTAAACGAATGGAATTTGGGTGTTTTTACAATAAACCGATAAATTATGAAATTAGTAGTTATACAATACAAGTAGATAGTTTCAATTAATAGTATGCGGGCTATGACCAAACATCGTTTGGTATTTATTATCTTGGATAAACAGTACATCCCCATTAAAAGGCAATGTCTTTTCATATCTTTTCTTATGTAACCTATATGGGAGTTTGGTTCAATTTCAATATTGATTCGGGATTCGGAGCAAATCGAACCTTTTGACATCGATCAATTTTAAAGGGCGTGATTTTTATCAAATATCTATGTTGTTAAAGATTTAGTGTTGCCAGTTTTCCTAGAGATACTAGTAATAATAAACTCTTGAAGCTATTTTCGGGCTTTCCGGTCCTATGGGTGTTAGGAGCAAATCGAACCTTTTGACATCGATCAATTTTAAAGATCGATTTTTATCAAATATCTATGTTGTTAATGATTTAGTGTTGCCAGTTTTCCTAGATATACTAGTAATAATAAACTCTTGAAGGGTTTCCGGTCCTATGGGTGTTAGGTGAAATAATGAACCGATTTCAACCATTTTCAACAGACTTTGGCTGCGGGCCAACAAAGTGCAATGTACCTGATTTCATCATACGGACATGGTTTGAAAAAGTTTTTAAATGATTCTATGGTGTTTGATGGGTACAGGACCAAGATTTCTATGCGTTACAAACATCACAACAAACGTATAATACCCTACCCACTAAGGTGGTGAGGGGTAGAAATTGGTACTTGAAGTTTGAAAAAGGTCGAATAAGTAAAAAGTAAACACACATATATATTTTATTTAGAAAGTACACTATATCGATATCAGTTTCCTGAATTTTCCTTATTACGCCTTATTATACATGTCGTCAATTCTCATTTTTTTTATTAACAAACTTTTTATCTGAAACACCCTGTCAATGTTTGCTACTATCCCGCCAAAAACAACAACAAGCCTTTTTCTTTTATCACACAGAAACATAATTGTTTTTGTAAATTCTTATCGATATATAAAATAATGAATATATGCATCATGTAAGTATAATTTACCTCATCCTTAAGTCTTTGTTCCTCGAATTGTTGTATTAGATCTTGGCAATCTAAATTTTCTTCAGGCTCCCATGTGTTATCCGATTCGGGATAACCTTTCCATTTTAAGAAATATTCAACCTAAAATACAGAAGAGGACAAACAAATAAAAGCTTCGTTCGTAATCAATTAATATTTTTCCTAAACACACTCACCTTTCCCTTGCGTACACGTCTCGAGCAAATTTTCTCAACCACATACTCGGCATCTTCATCCGAGGAACCACTACCAGAGGCATCAGCTTCGTTTTTCTTGGATTTCATGTTTCTGTAGTTTTTAAAATTTGCACTTTTGCTGGACAAACTATTGAATGAAAAAAATTAAATGGTGGAATTGTATTGTGTTTTAATTTAAAAAGAGTCAACTTTTCGCAAATACGATAAAAATGACGCCGCGTTCTTTTGTCACACACAAAAGCCGCAAAACATCGAAAACAAAAAAAAAACACGGAGAAAAACTAATGGCTACAATTTTTTTTTTCACTTTTATTGTTAATAATTTTATAATATTAGAAACACTCACGTTTTATAGTAAAACGAATGTATTTATGTTTTACAAAAAAAGTTTATTTCTTCTATTTCTTAATTCTCCAAGTAAAACTATTTAACTGACGCGTGCAATTAAAAATGAGAATCTATTGATTTTCTTTCGATGTTTGTGGAATGTGTTTGAAGCAGAGCCCTGCGCCGAGCAAATTTAACGGCGGTGGCGGCTTAAGTGGAACAGTTTCTACGGCGGTTTTAATAAATTATTTTGCCATATCGCAAAATTAGGAAAATAATAAGCGTTTTTACTATTAAAGTATATGATTAATAAAAAATAGACATTCCTATCTGTTCTGTAAACCGAATCCGAGTAAATTTCTCATTTAAAAAAGAATTTGCATAAATTTTTCCGTTTTGAAAACGAGTACACAAATATATGTAGTTGAAAGTAAATAGAATATAATTTTTTATAAAATATATTTTTGCGTTTTTATTTGTATATAAATGCTATAGGCATTTTAAACCCATTTTTATTTCAAATATGTTTTTCTGAATTTTATGTTTAACTTTTTTCACAAAAAAAAATTTAAAATGAAATTATTTTATTTGAAATTAAACTAAATTTTTACTAGTCGTATTGTAGACATTATATACAACTATATAGATATGTATATATTTTTACTCATTTTTAGAATGTCTTGAAAATAGATAGATGCACACATTTATATAGAAAAATGGAATGCATAATTTGTAGTACTCAGTTCAAAAACACCGAATTTCGATGTTTAAATGTAATAATTTTTCATGTTATAAGCCAAACAAATTTTCGGTGGAGGCGTCTAAATTTCTTCGGCGGCTCGGCTTAGCCGGCTGTCTAACAATCGTCGCAAGTCTCTGGTTGGAAGCGAAAAAGAAAAATGCCAATTTGCCCAGAGTTGCATTTGAACAGCTAGCACATACAAGGTTGTTTTCAAAGGTATGGGTATGGGTATATCCAACAGCGTTGTATAAAGACATAAAAATGTCAGCGTAATAATGTTATGATATCGAAACTAAAATTGCAGTAATAAAGATAAATATTAATGATAGATATTGAAAATAGTTATACAAAATTTTTATAATTTTATGTTTTAAATATGTAGATGATTACAGACAGTTTGATTACAAAATTTACAGGGACAGATAGGCCTTCATTGATTGGACGATTGGTACATATATTGTAAAATGGTGAAAATGGTAACTATAAAGTTAACATTTCTAACTTTTTTCCGGTGATAAAATTTTGAGTTTTCTCTGGTGAGTCTAAATTTCATTCGTTTCCGCATTCGCTACGATCAAAATCGGCTACGATCAAAAATCGGTATTCCAACAAAAAACGGAATCTTAAGAAAAAGAAGAAACAATTCCATTTTATTTCAATGCTCTACGATTGTGTGTATTCTGCATTACGATCGTAAGTATGATTTTAGTGACGGAGCTTCGAATCGAAATTCAGAATACCAAAGTTGCCAAACGGAAAAAATTTCGTTTCGAATTGAAATGCAGAATAGGGGTTAAAAACTACCACGCCCACTACGGACGTGATTTAATTAAAAAGCTTAACTATAACAGCTTTTATTACTAACACATTTTTCTATAATATTCAAACAGAATTAGAATTTTTTAAATATTCACTTTTTTTAATAAAATACAATTTGTGTTATTTTTCAAAACTTTTTTTTTTATTTTCAAAATATATTCTAAAATTGTGTGCGTAAAGTGTGCTTATTGTGTGCTTGATTTTCTTTTTTAAACTATTTTAGCAAAAAGAAAAAAACAAAAATAATACAAACAACAAATTATAATTAAGGCCTAAATAAAAACTAGGGTTTCTTTTAGACGTTTTCTATTAATAAGAAAATTTGTTTTAATATTTTTGAATTTTATAGCTTTTATTTTAACTACAGAATCCTATTTGCACCAATTTTACTTCTTTTTTGTTAGATTAAATGCTATTTTTCTTTAACAATATATATGGAAATATTTGTACATTTTAAATTTTTATCTTTAAATTTTGTTTTTATTAATTTATATATTTTATATATAATTATCAATAAAATTATGGCCCCGCTATTCCACAAGTATTTAATTAATTAAATTTTGTTTATAATTAAGTTGTTCTCTTAAACTAAGTTATTTGTTATGGTTTTGTTTGTAAAATATATTTATTCAAAATATAAATAAACAATTTACAAGCTAAAGTTGTTGCTGAAAGAGTTATTAAATTAAATTTGTTTTTTTTTTTTGAAACCTTTTCAAATTTAATACCAAACGAAAATTAATTAACAATTTTTATAAATTTTTTGTGTCTTTTTATTTTGCAAGAGAAAATAAATTTTGGTTAGTGTTTGATTTGCTTAAAAGTTAGTGAATTATTTTAAAAATTGGAATTTAATTATAATTATTTGTTTAAGGTGGGAATATATTTTAAATAAAATACACATTTTTAAATAACTAAGAACTAAAAATTTATATAGAAAAACAAACAACTTTAACTTGTAAATTGTTAAAAGTTTATGCATAAAATTATCTAAGAATATGTTTTATAATAATATTATTATTATTATTAATAACTAGAGCTTTTTGTTATTACAAAATAAACCAAACATGTCTACATAATACCAAGATTATGTATGTATGTAGATTTAATAAAAATAAATGACTATTTTGCTACTCATTTTTGTTGTTTAATTAGAAATGTTCAAAATGTTTTAAAATATTTAGAAAAGGAACAAATTTTACACCAATTTTAAGTCATTTCTCTAAAAAAAAAAAGATTCCACTTTAAAAAGTTTAAACAAAAATTCACTAAGTCTGGCAAATGAGAAATGAATATTTAACATTTGCTGTTTTAAGTTTAACATGAAACTGTTAATACTTTTAAAAAATTGTTTATAACATTGTGAATTTTATGGTTTAAAGGTTAAAAATTGTGTTAAATACAAAAACATAAATTTTAAAGTGCAATTGTAATTTTTTTAAGGTGCAGCATCATCATTATCATCATCAAAACTGCAAACAATTATTTATAATAAAAATTTGCTTAAATTTTGTTTAATTTTTTTTTTAAAGTATGTTTATATAATACGTTTGTATAACTAATTTTTAAACATTTTATATTAAATAAATTTTAATTTTTCTTTTTTGAACATCACAGTGTATTTTCTTTTTATAAATTATTATTTTTGTTTATAAACTTCCTCTAATTATTTATTTATTTTAAAATTTTTATTAATAATTAAACCAATTTGCTGCCCCTGCCTGATATATTTTTAACTAAATATAATTTTTAAACATAAAAACTTAAATATTATTTCATTAATATTAAAATTATAAATTATTTTTAACAAACTGTGGGAACAGAATAAAACGTTAGTAACAAACAAGAATAAAAAACAAAAAGATCTAAACTAATTGTTATAATTAAAAAAAATAAACAAAATTTAACAATTAAAATTAAATAAAACTAAATAAAACTACAGTTCAAACACAAACGAAACGTGACTTCAAATGTTTTCAAATTAACAATTAAAAGCAACAAAGAAAATGTTTAATAATATGTTAAAGCAATTTAAAAATTAAAAAATTAAAATAATTTGTTTTAAATTATTAAAATTAATAAAAAATAATATTTAATTCCTGCTGATAACTTGACCAGTTTTGGCATTAACTAGTATAGTTTTATGGCTTGTATTTGAAGTTGACGTGGCAGTCAACGTTTGTTCCTCTTGATTCGATGTTGCTCCTGCAGCAGCACCCTGGCGACTTATACGTCGGCGCAAACGATCACTTATATTTTCAGTGATGTTGTTGCTTGTCTGCTGCTGCTGCTGCTGCTGGTTTTGGTTAGACTGTTCATTTGTTTCTTTTTTGATGGTTAAACAGCCATCATTTTTATATAGAATAATTTTAGCACATTTGGGTTGTTTTGGTTCGGTGTTAACTTTTATAGATTCCCCAGAGGAATCTTTTAAGTTTTCATTAACACGATTTTCTTCATTATTGTTATTATTAGGAATTTCCTTTTTAATATTTACATTTTCCTCCTCATTATTTTCCTCATTTGGTTGTTTCATACTTATTTCTAAGTTATCATAGCGTGTAAAGAAACTAACATCCTTTAACTTTTCATTACCATTGAAATGTACCCGGGTATGTTCTTCTATTTGATCCTGCTCTTCGGCTGAATAATCGCAATGCTCACAGATGTGAGCCAATTTTTGTTGGGAGACACAAATGTGTTGTTGCAAATGAGTTTTAAATTCTTCCTCGTTGGAACTTTCAAAAGGACAATGTTCACACTTTTCTTTATTATCATTGTCCGAAGAGGTTTTTTCTGGACTAACATCTTCGGGGATGGGTATAGGACGAGATTCATTTTCATGAGCCAAATCACCAGTTGCCACTGAGGCCGAGGTAGAAGCGGTATTAGAATCATCGGCTTCGGCTTGATTTGGCTTACTGTTACGCAACTCCTCATTAGCTGCTGCAGTTGCTGTTCCTGAACCTGATACTTGCCTTGATTCTAATTGCTTCTTTAACAAAGAATTACCCGCTTCATAGGAATTACTTTGCGAACTGGAGGTTATTACCGAATTTTGATGATGTTTGGTTTGTTGCTGCTGCTGCTGATGATGATGACCCTCATTTAAGTCATGATCCACCACCCAAATAGTCTCATGCATATGAGGCTTTTTGGTGGCGGTTATATGCATTAGTTTAGGTGCCCGATACACAGAATCCTCTTTACAATTCTTATACAATTCATTGCATTTCTCTTGATATTGTGTAGTATGCACATAACGATGGGTTTGTATAATGGACTCATGCATAGCACGATAATCACAGTAGTCACAGTGATACTTGCGTTTATCTTCGCTGCTGCTGGAATTGTTATTTTCATGTTGTCTTAAGTGTTCATCTAGATCTTTTTGGGCCGTTAATGGATCATTGTGTTTTTGGGCATAGCGAGCCGGACATTTGTTACAATAGTAGATCATACGATATTGATATTCCGGTGGTAATTGGCTTTGATGATTCTGATGTTGGTTATTCTGTGTTAAGGTAGTTGAAGGACGTGCCACTGGTGAAGCAGATAAATCGATGGCCAGTGGTGTTGTTAAGTTGGTGGAGTCCTGTTAGAAAAATATTAAATAAAATCATTGTTATAATTGTTATTATTTGGTGAAAAAGTCTTGTTAAAATTAAAGGAGTTTCATATTTTAGAAATTTTTATTAAAATTTTGAAATTTTTATTAAAATTTTGAAATTTTTATTAAAATTTTGAAATTTTTATTAAAATTTCAATTCAGCTACCAAATATCTAAAGTACATTGCTGAATTTATAAAAAGAAATCGAAGCAATGGAAATCTTACCTGATTTTGAGCAGCTGTAGCTATTTGCAAAGCTAAACCGAAATCCATATTGATACTATTTGCATTCGTTGTCTGCGATGGATTAGATGTGGCCGCCAAAATTTGATTCTGTTGCATTTGATGCACTGTGCGCATATGAGAACTCAAATGTTGTTTCTTGGCACAAACGAAAGTACACATGCGGCACTCATACTGAGTGGGTTTATGCAAGGAAATGTGGTAATTCATTTGAGATTTACTATCACAAATATAAGTGCAAAGAGGACATTTTTGCTGTTTCGATTTGGCATTGTGCTGAGGCGAAGAAACACGATTTGAGGCAGAGTTTAAGTTTGACTCCAATAATTGAGCCAAATTTGAATTGTTGGCCGTTGTAGGGGTTGTTAAGATATTATTGCTGCTGCTGTTATTATGATTTGAAGACGAAACTCTGGTTATTTCAATTTGATCATTTTGTTGTAATTGCTGTTGCAGAAGTAATTCCTCTGCCATGCTAGTAATAGCCGGTAGATTGGCTAAAGTATTAACACTATTTGTTTGGTTAGTAGCAGCTTTATAGGCTGCAGCTAAATATACTACAGCTGCTTGTAAATCCTGTGTGGTATTTGCAGCATTTAAAGCCGTTGCTATGGATGATGGCAATATGTTATTATTGTTGTTTGTTTCAGTTTTTAATACATTGTTGGCATTTTTAAGTTGTAGATTATTGTTATTGTTATTGATAAGTACTGTATTATGATTATTATTTTGATTTTGTTGCTGCTGTAAAGCCTTTAAAGTCAAATTATAATGACTATTAGTGGAATTTGTATTGTTGCTATTACTATTATTATTATGGTTGTTGTTGCTTTCATTGGTAGCGCCATTTACTAAAGGCTTATAGATGGGTGTAGCATGACGATCGTTTGTGGCTGTACGATCAAGGGTTTCGATATTGATAACGCCAGCATGCTTCAAGCGACAGTGACGCTGTAGAGATTGTAGAAACAAAATTTTTTGTTATTATTATAATTATATATAAAGAAATTATTAATAATACATAAAACATATTTCAATTTTTTTTTAAATGAGTATTTTTTTGTTTGTTTTGTAATTGTATAATAATTGTAAAATGAATTATATATAGATGCACACCAAATCCCCTTTTTAAAAAAGAACTTTAAATTTGAATACAAACATACATATATAATAAACATAAAAAATTATAAAAAATTCTTAACAAAAAGACTGACACCATTTTCTTTTAACAAAAAAAATTAAATACCAAACACCTTAAGTTTAAATATGGACTATATTAATACAAAGAAATGTGTAATAGGAGAATTTCTTATATCTTCACCATCGGCATTGTATCGTTGTATGTCATAATTTGTTTACACTTCACCTTCGTGAGAAGTATAAGTATGTATGTATATAAGTTTGTTCAAATTATTGTTGTATGCAGCTAAGTATGCAAAAATGAGTATGGAAATCTTTTTATAAATATATCAACAGTTATAGAAATATTTCGACACACTGCGATACAACGCTACGATACCGATTGTGAATTGGATAATTGTTTTTCGTATGTTTTGTAATAGGCATGTACTAACAAATATTTTTATACAAATACGAAATTAATTTCCCATTTCCTCCATTGCAAATGACAATTAGTGTTTAAGAGATTTAAACCAGTAATAAATATCTATCATTATAAATGTTCTTTTAACTCACTGTATCAATTATCAGATTAGTAAAAGTTAAAAACCGTTATATTTGAGACCTTGTAATAGCGCGAAGTTACCGTTATTTATAAAATATGTTAAGCTCTTTGAAGGTACTAACCATTGACTTCCAAACAAAGGTTAAATCTCTATTGTATCTTATTCTTTAAGATTTCTTAGTCTAAATTTGGAAACAACAAATTATGAATTTCCGGAATTTAAGCTGTACTTAGGAATGAAATTAAAGGATTTAAAAATCTTTTCAAAATAATACAATCCTCAAAATTCTTAAAATTTCAGAATTTTCCTACTATAACAACTGATCACATTCATTATCAAACAGTCCTTTCACTCTCTCACACATACATATTTTCTCTAAAAAAAAATACATAGAATTTAAACACATAATTTAAAATAATACCTGAATAACATGCTTCCAATTTGATACTTGATGACAATGACCACAACGATATGGCGATGGATCACGCCTATCGGCGGCAGTTGTATCGTGCGTTAATAAATTATTATTGTTATTGTTGTTACCATTACCGTTACCGTTAACATTATTATTGTTATAGTTACAGTTACTATTATTGTTTGATACACCATTACCAGATAAATTACCCAAATTATTACTGTTATTGTTATTACTAGAAGATGAATTATGATTTTGAGTCTGAGTTTGAATAAAATTTGGATTAGACAATGACAATAATGATGTAGAACAAGATGAGGCAGCGGCGGATAAAGAAGTCGCCATATTATTGTTATTATTATTGATGTTTACAGTACTAGTTGGTATATGATCGGAGGAGGAGGAAGTACCACCAACACCCATAACCATACTATGATGATGATGATCTTGTATACCACCCATAATATCACCAGTTAATAGACCAACACCACCACCACACCCTTCACCATGATGCAGTGAGAAGGGTGTTGTTTGATTTAATTGATATGCTAGATGATTTGGAGTTGTAGGAGGAGTAGTAGTGGTAGTTACAATTGTATTCGGTGTAGCCGATGATGGTGACGGTGACATTGCTGTCATTAATCCAGACTTATTTTTAAGTAGTGTTGAACCCATAACCATTGTATCATTATTTAAATTATCATTTTGATTTTGTGAGAAAGAGCCTCTGGGTGAAGTTAATAAATGCTGTAAGGAGGGTGAATTTGTCGACACCGTCGACCCAACACCTGTTACTGACGATGTAGACGTCGCAAGTGTCTGCTGTTGTAGCTGATTTTGTGAAGTTTTTAAAGTTAATTGAATTGGCGACGTCGTAGTGTTTTGGGCACTTGCCTCGTTTAGACTCGCTTTCTGCTCACCATGCTCAATAATATTAGCAGCTGCATTTAAATGTGATGTCTTAAGGGGAGATTTACCGGCCAGAGCTAAAGCTAAACCGCTTAAATTGGTGTTATTGGCTTGATCCAAGAGTCCGGCAGCCATTAAATTGGTCAATTGTGCATTTGGGTTGGAATTATGCTGCTGCTGTTGTTGTTGTTGCTGCTGCTGCTGGGAAAGACACATGGCTGCCAAAACCTTGTTCATATAAAGATTTGGATTGACTGCCACTTGCAGCCCATTGCTGTTGGAAGACATTTGTTGTAAAGATTTGGGAGAAATCATAGCATGATTTGTATCCGGAAAATGTACTTTAACATGAGCTAAAACAGCATCACGATTAACATGTCTAAGGGAACAAACTTATCATGAGAATTCGTTATTTTTATATAAAATTCAGTAAACTTACCTAAAATTACATTTACGACACTTGTAGTTGGTGATTTTCTCATTGCCCTCTTGTCTAACTTCCAAAGTGATTTCATCACTCGGCTTGTAATTTTGATTAACAGGTGGCGATTTTTTTACAGCCGATATTGTTACCGAGGGCGTTATTAATGTGGGGGCATTTTGTTCATTATCATTTTGTTGTTGCTGCTGAGCCATGGCTGCATTGACCATGGAAGCCAAAAAGGGCAAACGTATAAAATTATCCGATAATTGATCATCGACTGAAGGTACTGATGCCTTAGCTGGTATAGGTTCTAAAGTTATGTCTTCCCTTACACCATTTAAAATATTATTAACTGTTGAATTGGCTGTCGAAGTGTTACTCTGCTGCTTGTTATTGTAATCATTAATAAAAGCCAAAGAAGCTACCTGATTCGGGGTCATTTCTCCCGATTTCATTAGCTTCGGATCACCATCTTCTTCGGTTACTTTCATTAGCGTGATATATTTATTGTATTTTGTATAGTTTCGCCTACCGGTCTCGTCATTCATTAGAACACGAGCATTTTTATGACTAGGATCTCTAATGGTCTTTAGGCGAATATGCTTGGTAATATCCCAACGCCAGTTAGAGCGATAAGAACACAGGGAACATTCAAATGGTTTCTTATTTAAATGCCCCACAATGTGTACATGAAAGCGGGAAGCTGTGGAAGCCCAAAATGAACAATGAGGACATTTGTAGACCTTTTTCAATGACGAATTGGCAGCCTCTTCTTCGGGTGTCATCTTTTTAGTTACCTGGAAATAGTGAAAGTTTCAAATTTCATTGGATAACGGACGTAAGTTAGTAGGAATTAAAATGGTCGCGTTTTTATAAAATCATATTATTAAAAAGTTATAACAAGCTTTTAAGCTTTAATTGTTCAAACATAAACAGCTTACAGTTCGTGAAAATTTTGAAGTTCGTTTTAAGAACATTTTTGACTTACCTCTCCATAGCCAGGAGCTGTCTCCACGCCATAATAACTATTCTCATCATTATTTGCACTCAACAAACTGCCACCAGCATTGGAAGACGAATTGCCACTAATGGGCTGTTGACGTTGATTGCCGTCAGAACTTTGAGAACCACTGCCACCACCACTACCTTCTTGCTGATTGCGAGGTAATTTATTCCAAATAAAAACACGATTTTCCATGGGATGTTGCAATTCGTTGGCACTAGTATCACCCAGCATAACACGACTACCAGCACAACTATCGCCAGACAAAGAATCACAGCGACTATTAGCCTCGGAGCAGATTTTCAAATGATTCAATAAATCCACCGAAGACTTGCAACGATGACGACAATGCTGGCAACGTGTCGAACCGGTAACACTGAGATTAAGAGCCGAATGTGATTGTTTGTCACATTCTTCATCCTCGGTAAAATCAATTTCTAAACGGCCCTCCTCACCATCTTCATCATGTTCATCGTCATCCAGGTCCATGTCATCGTTGGCGGAGAGTGGGGAAAACGTACAAGTTTTACGATGAATTATAGACTCTGATAAGCACTTGGCCATGTGACCACAGGGGCATATCAAATTCTCATTAGTGGCGGAGGAAGACTTTATCTTATCGAAGAATGAACCTGTCTTGCGATTCAACAAACTTCTACTGCTGGCTGAAGAGGTAATAGTGGTGGTGGGTGATAATTGCGAAGCCGCTCCTGCCATAGCCTCTGTTTTATCTGCCGGTTGCAACATTTCCGAAATTTGTTTTTCATTGAAAAACATGGAGGCGATTTCCGACAGTGAAGACCGCGAGGCCAAGTCCGTGGAAAGATTCAAAATATTCTCGCTTTCTTTTGTTATGGGTATAAGATTCGGTAGGGGTTTCTTGGCTTTCGGTATACTCAAATTGGAGTTATGTACGGAGGATGTATCAGAAGAGCCACCTTTTTGAGATAAATCCGTGGGTTCATCATCATCATAACGCAATCTTTTCGTTTCATACATGCCTATGGGACCAGCTGTCATTAGCATTTCATCATATTCATCCATATTGTTGTTGTTGAAATGATCCTCTAACATTTCAGCAGAATCACTGAAAAAGTCCTCATTGAGGTCGGTGCCTCCCACTTTATTACGTCTGCGTGCTAAAGTCATGCCAGCTGCATGACCTACCGGTGGTACATGATGATTCATTTCGTGAACTGTTAACGATTGTTTAATGTCAGCAGTAAAATCACAAGCAGCACATTTAAAAGGACCCGCTCCACCATGATTTTTCATATGACGATCCAGATTCCATTTGTAAGGTGTGCGAAAATCACACGTGACACACTTGATCATGGGCATAGAATGATATTTGACATGTTTACTAAAACGAGCCTTAATATGTGTGACATACGAACACTTCTCACAGCGATAAAACTTGGCATTACAATGATCTTCGATTTCATGTTCCAGCAAATGATTGCGATACAAAGTGGTGAAATCACATAGACTGCATTTCATTAAACGATTATTGGAGGGTTCATCGGAAGCACCCAGAGGCGTAACACTACCTGCACTTCTAGCATCTGAATGCTGCTGATGGCCAGGTGGTGGTAGTGCTAAGGCTGGTGGAGGTGAGGAATTACTGCCCGAAGGAGAAGGTGTTAATTCTAAACTTGATCGTTGTGGTGTCATTTGTAGGGGTGTCGAATGATGTTGTTGATGGGCAGGTGTGGCGGTTTCATAAGTTCTATTTTGGGAAGGACTATCTTCACGATTTTGTACAGGTGATGTTTGTTGTTGCTGTTGTTCATAATTGGAATGGGTGGCGGCTACTTTTAGAGATTCTCTATTATCGATTTCTCGTTGGACCCTTAACTGTTCATAGGCGGCTGCAGCAAAAATGGCTTCATTGAATTTCTGCTGTTGAGATTTTTGTTGTTCCTCCTGTTGCTTTTTAAAGGCTTCGATGTCACGTTGCATTTTCTGATGCTCCATGTCGGCTTTAAGCTAAAGGAAGACAGAAAAAATTAATTAAAAAAGTGTTTTGATAGCAAAATTTTCAAAATTGATGAAGATTTTGAATATAAATTAACAAATTTTGTTCCTCACTTACTAACTAATACTTACATGTTCCGCATTTATAGCCTCCACACTCAAAGCACTTATCACACCCGTGGCAGGTACGCTCTCCTCCAGTTTCCTTTTCCTCGCCTCACGATTCATGCCACGCTTACCACGAGCCTGACCATGACCGCTGGCTATGCCATCGGTACAACCGTGCACCATTTTCATATGACGCACCAGTTTCTGATAGTGGCGGGAGGCATACAGGCACAATTTGCATTTATTTATAACTATTTTCTCACCATGAACATCGCGCAGATGTGTCAGGTGGTAGCGAGGATTTTGTGTGAAATATGTACAATAATTACAGCTATAATTACGTTTAATTTTACATTGCGGCAAACCTTCCTCTTTAAGTTCCATGGCGGCGGCCTGTTGACGCTGCTGCTCTTGGACAATATTTTGTTGTTGCTGTTGCATTAAATGTTCTTGGGTTCTTTTCAGTTGTTGGAAATGTTCCATCAGTAGGGTGTTGGGATTGTTCGTTACTGCTAATGTTTGTGGGGAATTCATATTGTTATTTTTGTTGTTATTATTATTGTTATTTCCTGCTGATTCTTGATCCATATAAATGGGATTACCACTAACTACACTGCGCACTATTAGAGTGTCGCCGGATCTTTGAACCATTGAAGGTAATTCCATGGTTTCTCCGAGCGGTTTTGTATATAATATCAAAAAATATTATTTATGGCTTTTTATTGTATTGGTCCTTTATGGTTTACGGTGAGCTGAGGGAAGTCTGCAAGGAAATTAAAAAAAGATAATGATTAATTTAAAATTTTAAATAATTTTAATGATATTTACTCTCAAAGAATATTTCTGTTACAAGAATAGTTTTAATTTTAAATGTCATAGGGTTTGTTTCTTTTTTCAATTTCTTCTGCTAGTTTCATGGCTAATTTCGTTTGTTAAAAATAAAATTTCTTTTTTTTAAGAAGTTTTTTTCAATAACAAGTGTTTTTATTAAAAAAAAAAACTAAATACAAATGATTACAATGTAACGTTTTCTTTACAATTTAAATTATTTATTTTATTCATTCAATTGTTTCCATCCCTGATTAAGGCCGGTAACTGACACAAATCTTGTGTATAATAAAACAGACAGACACACAGACGGACATAGCTTAACCGACTTCGCTATATATAAGGATCCACAATATATATTCTATATTTGTTCAGCGCACTAGTAGAAATTACAAATGGATTGAAGGCTATAAATAAAGCATTTTTCTTCGGTAGTTATAGTTTTGAACTAAAACATTCCTAAAGTAAATGAGCGCTATGTAAATACATATTTTCTTTTTATAGTGTTTTTGACATTTAAACAAACTTAACTGTTTTGTCCTTTTGTTAATATCCAAATATTTAGGTCAATGTTGCTGCCACACACATACATACAGACATTTATTCTCACACTCTGTTGTACACAAGATATGGTAGGAAAACTTTAAATCATTTTCCGCTAACAGCATTACGAAAAGGCAAAAAGTCGTTTGGCATTTAAAATTATTGTAATGCTACTTATAGCAAAAGAAAAGGCCATTAAAAGTCTCTTAGAAAGTCATAAAATAAAGACAATTTTGGTACAATCTACATCGTGTATAAATAATATTGTTAATCATTTTGGATTTTAATTTCACGTTTTATAATAGATAATTTTTTACCTCAAATTTTGAGATTTCACAGTCCTTCTTGTTTTAAAAATATATTAAATACTTAAACTAATGTTAATTGTTTTTAAGTAACACTCCTTTTAGCAACAAGTCTCAAGGGTAAAAACCTGTCCAAAATGTTAAAAAGCAGCTAAAATTGCTTGACAGTAATTTGCGTATACTTGTTATTATTTTAGCTAACACTCATACGCCTTAGTGTATTTGTTGGTGAAATAATTATTTATTACTTATACGACACCAAGTTTAAATTATATTAAATTTATTAAAAAAGTTCAATAGCAAGCTGGAATTGAAAATGTAAATTCAAAGAAAAAAATTATTATTATTTTTAAGAATCCTCAATATCTGGAGGTTATTTTAATAGCCTTACAAAAATGTCAAACATTATAGTTAATTTTCGAACTTAATTTCGAATTTTTTAACATAATCTTGTAATCAGATGAATAAACTACTAAATTTCAAGTGGATTAGTTGTAATTAATAAAAAATTCCTAATCAAAAAAGATAATTATGAAATTTATGTTTTTTTCTAAGGATTCTTTAACCTTTAACAGCCACACATTTTTCTTTACAACAACATCAGTAAAGCTTTGTTCAACCCATCCCACCCTCAAAGACATTAGCAATAAAGATTATAACTGCGTATGTAAGTTTTTTCTTCTAGTATGAGCACCAACACACAGGAAAAATGTTAAACCAATAACAAAGGGAAACAAAACAAAAACAAGTATTGTGATATAAAACCACAAACAAAAATAAAAAAAGACAATAACCCCTTTGAAGAATACTCCGCAAACATATAGACAAAGTATAATAACAAACAGACACAGACACACTCGCACATACACATGCAATGAATTAGATGCCTAAGCATGCAGTAGCAGCATTATCTCATATAGCCTAACAACAACAGAAAACATGTGAAATACAAATACAATAAATTTTGTATGATGCTGTTCAGTGACTCTGGTAAATTTACAATAATAGTCTGCCTTTTGAATAAAAAGCTAAAAACTACTAAAATTCCGACAAAAGGAATGAAAGAAAGCATTACACTATGTACACAACAAACAAACACACATGTCAATACAAATAAACATCCTAGTCTGTGTACTTAAACACATACACAAACACATTCTCTTGAATACAAACAAATGTACGTAATGCTTATTTACTACTAAATAGTTTTAACTCAAAATGTATGGTTTTTAAACTATACAAACATCTAACATGTTAAATACTTTCAGATACTTTTTTTTTGATCTCAAGACCCCTTATATATCGAAGTAAATATCCGTCTGTTTATTGGTTGTAGATAAAGAATTTAAAATTTTTCTCCAAATTGTGTTTTTTGAATTATGACCATTTTGCAGGAAATAAGTGTTATATTTGCACACAAATAAACAAACAATTGTTTAACTGTACTGTTACACATATAAAATATAACTGTTTTTAGTGTTTTCAATGTTTGTCAATAGTATGTATGTGTGTGTTTAATTTATTTACTCTCACACTGTTGAATGTTAATAACACTCATACGCTTACATTCACCTTTAAGATTGTTCTACTCTTGGATAAACATTATACAAACATATAACACACCTGAAAGTATGCTACACAAATACCAGAAAGAAATAATCATGGTAAAAGTAGAAATTATGACAATTTTAAAACATCTACCGACTGTTGCTTTAATTAAAATAAAAAAAAAACTTTTTTTAGACATAAGAGAGTCAAAGACACGTATTTCTATGATACCTTGTTGTTTGTGGTTATTTTAAAACATCTTTAGTGTTGGGTTTTCTCGTTTCTCTGTGTTAACTTTTATTTAAACTTTTCTACCGTTAAACACAACTTTACACTCTTGCTGTCTAACAAAAACTGAGTTTTACTGTTTTAAAAACTACATATAAAGCATCTCTGTTTGTTGAGAAAAAAAGTGAGTAAAATTTGTTATTTGTGTTAAAACCTTACCTTACCTTCTCTTGTTATTGGCCAACTGTTAGGCAGCATCTAAGTTTGAAAATGTTAAGGGTTTTGGCCACTGTTAACAGTTAAATTCTTGTGTGAGTGAAGCAAGACAATAACATAATGTGCAGACATTAATATAAAAAGGCAACGTATGGCAGATAAACAAACTACAGTTGCTATTTGTTAAAGAGTATATAATTAAGAGAATACAGGCATAGTAGGCAATATTAAGAGAATGTTTATAAAGCACATATTGTTTTGTTATCACAAGTTTTTAAATGGTTTTTATTAAAAGAAATTTTTTTCTAAGAAATATTTTGAAGTAAAATTAAACAAGCTGTTAAGGTTTTATTTCAAAGAAACACTTTAACTTTGTAGAGATCAAACAACTTTTAGAATTTTAATAATCTTAATTTCAAATATAAAAGGATTATTTGTAGAAACAAAAATGATCAAAGATTAAGAAAAAATATTAAAAATTTAACATCAAAACATTTGTCTAACAAATGACCTTCAAAGAAGTGTTTCTTTTTCATTTCTAACGTTTTGCTAAAAGAAAGTTGTATGTGTATATATGAAAACTGACATTTTGTATTTTAGATAACACTCTGCAGTAATATTAGAAAAACTTTAGATAAACAATTGCACGTACATAAAACTTATTTACTTTAAAAATGCTGTAACTCAAAATTCGGGTTTTTATAAGAAAATAAGTTAAATCAAAAAGTCGACTTTTTGATATTCGACTTTGCAACTTTTTACAAATTTGAAATTGCTGACTTTTTGCCTTTATAACGTTTTTTAAAAACTACTTTTCAATCTCTTCCGCGTTTATCTACAAAATCGTTTATACGACTTTTTTCATATAAAAGAGTCGACTATTCGGCCTTGTTAGGATAAAAAAGTTGACTTTGTGTTTTTGATAAAAATTAAATCGAAATTCTAAATAGCAGTCTGCTTTTCGACCATTATTGAAATATTGAAAAGTCGACTTATCAAACTATTAACTTTTTGAAAAGTTTTATTTAAAAGTTGTTAATAAAGTCGATTTTTTTCAAATTTATTATTTAAAAATTATAAAAATTCATGAATTTATTAAAATTTAAGTTTAATCAGTTAGACAAATTTCATTAAATTCCTGTTTAAACTTTTAAAACCATTTTTCTTGTGATTGAGTCCTTTTGAGTTAGAACACTTTGCAAATAAATATGTGAAATGCTTGTCTGTCTAATGTTGAAACTGGCACGAGTTTTTTTATATATTTTTCCTGCTAATGTATAGACATAAACATTGCAGTCAAAACGTGTGGGTTTCTAAATGTTTTTTGGCTAAAACATTTATACTTAATATATTACAGTATTTCACAAAAAAAAAAAAAAAAAAAAAATAACTAGACAAAGTAAAAGTTTAATTTGTTTTATGCTAGTATTTATAAAAAAAAATTTTAAATATAGACAATAATAAATAACAAGGATCAATCAATTTAAAATTTCTCTCCCCATAAAGTGTAAAAACTATTTTTATTTCCCAAAGAACTGGTTACTGGACTAGTTCCATGTTCTCCCTAGAGAATTTGAAGAATTTTCTTAAATGTAATTGCCTACTTTTAAGGCACATTCTATTTATATAAATTTAATGTTTACCAAAAAAGAAATCCCTTAAATCGGTTGTAATAAAATCTTAAATAAATATTTATTTTTAACTTGCAACAACGTGACAATGTTTTCCTTCACATCCTACACACACACACCTACACCTTAAAACATATGCATAAACACTTACTAACACTCTTATACCTTTGTATATTAAATAAACTTTTATAAAACACACTTCAACTTAACAACTATAAAAATATAACAAATGTATTCACAACGGAAAAGGAAGGAGAGAAAAAGAGAAAGAGAGAGAGTAAATACACATACATAGAGCTCTAGTATAAAAGTGCAAAAATAACAACTTTATACAACATATAGTTAATAATATGAAGAAAAAACTTTTGAGTTATTTAAAGAGACATAAAGAGGGTGTGAGATCAAAAGCCACTTAAAGTATTTGTAAAAAGATGTTTTTGATTTCCGGTTTAGGTTATACTACGCAGGAAGTAAGAAAACATTTAGGAAATTCTGTTAAGAAAACTTAAGAAAAAAATGGAAGTTTGCTGAAAGTCAACATATGTTTTTTTCTGAAAATATTTTAATATGGTAAGGTTTGAATTTATTAAAGGTCAGCTAAAAGCAAAAGTTTGTTTTAAAAAACTTTTAGCAAAATTGTTTTACTCTTCATCACAGTGACAAAGTTTGTTATTTCTTTTCAATAACTTGTTTTTAAAACTCTAAAAGGAATCAATTAGGGAAAGATTTGAAATGAGTATAGATACATAAAGGGCTGTAGACTAATCTATCTATCTAGACTATAAACTAAACTAGTAGAAAGTATTGACTATAGTCTATTGTCTACAGCACAAAGTAAACTATAAACTAGACAATAGTCTGGATTATAGACTAGAATATTGTCTGTACTATAGATATATACTAGACTAAATTATAGACTATAGACTAGACTAAAATATAGACTAGACTAAAATATAGACTAGACTATAGTCTAGACTATAGACTAGACTATAGGCTGGTCTATAGACTTCACTATAGTCTGGTCTATAGACTATACTATAGTCTGGACTATAGACTATAGTCTGGACTATAGACTATAGTCTGGTCTATAGACTATACTATAGTCTGGACTATAGACTATAGTATGGACTATAGACTATAGTCTGGACTATAGACTATAGTCTGGACTATACTATAGTCTGGACTATAGACTATGGTCTGGAATATAGACTATGTATAGTCTGGACTATAGACTATATATAGTCTGGACTATAGACTATATATAGTCTGGACTATAGACTATATATAGTCTGGACTATAGACTATATATAGTCTGGACTATAGACTATATAGTCTGGACTATAGACTATATATAGTCTGGACTATAGACTATATATAGTCTGGACTATAGACTATATATAGTCTGGACTATAGACTATATATAGTCTGGACTATAGACTATATATAGTCTGGACTATGGACTATACTATAGTCTGGACTATAGACTATACTATAGTCTGGACTATGGACTATACTATAGTCTGGACTATGGACTATACTATAGTCTGGACTATAGACTATACTATAGTCTGGACTATAGACTATACTATAGTCTGGACTATAGACTATACTATAGTCTGGACTATAGACTATACTATAGTCTAGACTATAGACTATACTATAGTCTGGACTATAGACTATACTATAGTCTGGACTATAGACTAGAATATTGTCTGGACTATAGACTAGACTATTGTCTGGACTATAGACTAGACCATAGTCTGGACTATAGACTAGACTATAGCCCGAACTATAGACTAGACTATAGCCTGAACTATAGACTAGACCATAGTCTGGACTATAGACTAGACTATAGTGTGGACTATAAACTAGAATATTTGGACTAGACTATGGTCTGGTCTTATGTATTTATTTTAATACTTAAACTTTAGAAGTTATTTTACGAAATTATTATTGTATGTTTAGCTACCGGAATTAGTGTAACTGGATAGAGATTAAACCAAAATGTGGTCAAACATTATTAAATAAAAGTTATATCAAAACTATATAGTTTTTACTATTTTAACCAAAAAAAAGACACTTCAAAAGAAAATCATAAAATAGCCTTAAGAATTTTTTTGAATTCCTTTGTTCAAATAAACAAATTTAAGACACATGTTAACACTCAAGCATAGAACTCACAATTTGCCCATTAACCCATAAAATGTGATCAGCACATAAATAACAAGTGTTGCATGGTTAGTGTGGGTAACTAAGGACATTTTTTTTTACTTTTCTTATCCTTTCGTACTTCAGCTTTTCTTTATATATATTCACAAAAATAATTTCAATGATAGCTGCTATGGCAAGATGACACATTCAACAAAGTTTTATATCTACTGCTGCTGGTGGTTGTATGTTAAGAATAACCTTGGCGACAATAACAAAAAAAAAAAATACCCAATGAAATGTGTAAAATTGTGAAAAACTGCCAACAAGCAACCACAAGGGAGATAAGTTAAAAATGTTTGAAACAAAATTATAAGCAAAATATGTTTTAATAAATTTGTTCTTATAATTTATACTAATAAATAGTAAATTGTTTAAAAAAAAATAGTTTTACACACATTATTGTTATGTTTAGTAAATCAACAGATTGTATTGCATTTTTACGCATTTATTATAGAATATTGCCTCAGGGACAAGGTTAAACGTTATACTTTTTCGTTGCCACAATTGCTAAAACCTCATAGACATATTCAGAGGTATTACAGATACACCAGTTTCTGTTTATGAGCTCACGCTTATTTACCATACATTTGAGCACCCGTTGCCGTTTAATATTTTTTCTTGTTGTTGTTGTTTTTTGTTTTTCAGATATCAAATCTCATATGTGTGGCACGAAAAAGCCCATTGTGTGTATGTTTGTCTATCAATACTTATTTAATTATTGTATTGCTGGCAGCTGATCTTGAACCAATTTATTTTAATATGTTCAACAAATAATCATGGCAAAAATATACATATGTTTATGTATATTGATTACATTAGACAAGAAAAAGAGTAAACATTTTCATTTTCTGTAGACAACGAGGTCTAAATAGAGTTTTATATCTTCCCTGTGGGAAATTTGGTTCAACTTGTTGAGATCAGAATATCACAAATAGGTAAAACATTGATATATTTAAAGACTGATCTATAGTCTGATCTATAGTCTGGACTATAGACTGATCTATAGACTGGACTATTGACTGATCTATAGTCTGGACTATAGACTGATCTATAGTCTGGACTATAGACTGATCTATAGTCTGGACTACAGACTGATCTATAGTAAGGAATATAGACTGATCTATAGTCTGGAATATAGACTGATCTATAGTCTAGATTATAGACTGATCTATAGTCTGGACTATAGACTGTCTATAGTATGGACTATAGACTAGACTATAGCCTGGCTACCCTGTACTATAGTCTAGACTTTAGTCTATACTATAGACAGTCTAAACTGCAGTCTGAACTTTATTCTTAAGAAGAGTTGATCAGACTAGTCTATAGTATGAACTTTAAAATAAACTATAGTCTGAAGTTCAAACTCTAGACCGTAAACAATACTGTGTTTTATTTTGTTAATATTCTATTTAAAAAAAATCAAAAATTAATTCCATATTAAAACCTTTTACGTAAATTTATGTGTAAATATTTAATAAAACATTTAAACAATTCACAGTTGTGTGTTAAATATTTCAGAAGATGTGCACTTTAAATGAAATTCTGTCAAATTAATAATAAAAAAAATAATAAAAATTTGATTTACATTGTTAAATATAGTTGATGCGGATTGGTACCACATAACCGACAAATTTTTGCGAACATGATAAAGATTTGAGTTACAGTCATATGTAAGAAAAATGTTAGCTATTAATAAATATTAAATATTATGTTGATAAATAGAAATTAAACATTTAAAAATATCCATAACAATTTAATCTTCATTGTATATCCATAGTTTTACAATTCTTTTTTCAAAATCTTTTTGTAAATTATTTTCTTATTGATTTCTTCTAATGAATTTTCAAAGTCAATAATAGATTTTTTCTACTTAGTATAAATACTAAATGATTTTTTTACACATACAAACAAATATACGTATGCGCAATCTTAAAATAACCCTGATACTTCTATACATAGTCACAAATACCAAAACATTATGTGCACAATTGCATTCAGAAATAAAAAAAAACAATGTCACAAATACTTGCTTAATGTACGTACATACGTACGTATGTATCTCTGTACTTGTTGTTGTTTTTGTATATCTATTGTAGAAACAAACATTTTTCATGCAACAGATGTTTGTGAGTTGTGTGATTTTTTTCCTCTGGTTTTATCTAATGAAAAATTGTTGCTTTTGCCATGTTAAAATAAAATCATTGTCATTTTGGTTTTCAATTTGTAAATTTACCCATTTGGTTGTTGGTGTTTAAGTTTTTTTGTGATGATTTGTTTTTGTTGCATTATTTGCCGTATCAAGTGCAACCACATTTTCTTATACACTTGTTCATAGATACTTGTTATAAGATCATCAAAATTCATGCGTATAATTGATGCTGTGAGTAAGAATTTGAACACTTTTGTATATGAGTAAAGTAATGGAAAATTGACATAGCGTTCTGTGATCGTCAATAAAACTTAAAATTACATTTAACCATTTGACAGCCTTAATAACACTTAAATATATGTACATAACTATTGATTTAATAGTTTTTACGAGTTTTAGTTATGACCAGATTTTTATGATGTATAAAAACTTTTCAGTCTTTTTCCAGTTAGAACGACAATATTTTTTGTATTTTTTACTTTATAAAGTTACAACAAACGTGTGTAGAACAATGCTTAGAATCTTTGGTTTGATTGAAAATGGAATCAAAATATATAGAAGATAATAATGGTATTCAGATATTTAAGACATGAGTTTAGTTTATCAACAATTAATAATTTTCTTAAAATCTTTAAAATACACCACAAATTTTGAAATTGTTAGCGTATGATTAATATTTTCTGTTGCAAATAATTGTTTATTAATCATACGCATTGATATATTTATATGCGAAATTTGATCGCTTAAATTGGAAATTAATACATACATTTAAAAAAATTCTTTAGTATTTAAGATATCGTAAAAAAGGTAATATTTTTTAATTTAGAATTTAAAGTTAAAAATTAATTTTTTTGTAAAAAGTAGAATTTTCAATGAAAAACTGAATTTTTAGTGAAAATGAAATTTCGAATTTTAAGATAAACATTTTGTTTGACAACTTTAAAATTTTGTTCGAATTTAATTGCAAATAACTTACACAACTATATTTTGAACTATAGTCTGGACAATAGATTAATCTGTAGTCTGAACTATAGACTGTCTGGGTAATATATTAAGCTAACTGACCTATAGGCAGAACTATAAACTAAACTATAGTCTAGATTATAATCTGGACTATAGTCTGTTCTATAGATTAAACTATAGTCTGGGATATAAACTGAACTATAGCATGGACTATAGACTGAACTATAATCTGGGCTATAGACTGAATTGTAATCTGGAATATAGACTGAACTATAGTTTGGACTATACACTGATTTATAGTCTTGGCTATAGACAGAAGTATAGTGAGAACTATAGAATGAACTATAATCAGGACTGTAGAATGAACTATGCTCGGGACTATACACTGAACTATAGTTTGGACTATAAACTGAACTATAGTCTGAACTATATATGTCTGGGCTATATAATGAACTATAGACTGAATTGTAATCTGGAATATAGACTGAACTATAGTTTGGACTATATACCGATCTATTGTCTTGGCTATAGACTGAAGTATAGAGGGGACTATAGAATGAACTATAATCAGGACTGTAGAATGATGTTTGGGACTATACACTGAACTATAGTTTGGACTATAAACTAAACTATAGTCTGAACTATATATGTACTTTAGTCTGGGCTATAGACTGAACTATAGACTAAACTAAAGACAGAACTGTGATCTGGACTATAGCCTGAACTGTAGTTTGGACTATAGTCTGAACTATAGTCTATATTATAGTCTAGACTATAGACTGAACTATAGCCTGTACTATAGACTGAACTATTGCCTGGACTATAGCCTGAACTGTAGTTTGGACTATATACGGAACTTGGACTATAGTCTGAACTATAGTCTAGACTATAGTCTGAACTATATATAGTCTAGACTATAGACTGAACTATAGCTTGTACTATAGACTGAACTATAGCCTGAACTATATTCTAGACTATAGACTGAACTACAGTCAGGACTGTAGACTGAACTAAAGTCTGGAGTATAAACTGAACTAGATTTTGAGTTATAGTGTGCTCTATAAATTGAACTACAGTTTAGATTACAGCCTGATTTATATACATATGTATGTATGAATGTAGTCTGAACTATAGACTGAAATCACATTTTAAACTAAATCTTTGAAAAACAAAAAAATTAATTATAATGCATACTAAAATTGCTCTCAATTGTCGTACTAACGGTTTTTAAAATAAAAGAGTAAACTTTATTAAAACAACAAAGATTTCTCTTGTCAACATTTTCTAGACAAAGAGAAAATTTCTTTAAAACATGTTTTAAAACTCTATTAAAGTATTTGATTTACAACAAAATAACTCTTCTTAAGTTGGCTTAAACTTAAGCTTAAAATATTAACAAGCAACATGTTTGATATCAAACATTTATGCTTGTTTTATTGTTTTCTCAAAACATGTTTGATCAAGTACTAACAATAATACATAATAATAATAAAAACAAATCATGTTTGTAATCAAAGCACAACAAGCCAAAATAAAACTTGACTTTAAACGTTGACTTTGGTCGAAGGAATACCACATTTATGTTTAGTTGCTTGTACGTGTTCGTACAATAAAAACAAATCGAGGCTGAAAGCCTCATACAGATACATACTTAAAATGTAAGAGTGTGAGTTTAACTGTGAGTGCTGGTGTATTGTTGCTGTCAACACAACACAAAGCCGCATGTAACAAACACAGCATAACCTTGACCTGGTTCTTGAAATGAAAACGAGACTTGAAACATTGAATGCAACAATAATGCATAAAATGCACTATTGTGCATCATGCAAGATCACTTAATGCAACTCACACGCACACACACACATACATTGAGACAAACAAATTTAGTTTTAACTAGGTGTATAAACGAAACAATTAAGAAAAATACAGGTTTCTTAACTACCAACAGCATGTGTGCGAATGTACATTGAACAATAAAGACTTGGCGGACTCTGATAGACCGACAAACAGGCAAAGACATACTGTGGTTGTGGCAAAGAATGAACAAAATAAAAAAAAACTACATTAAAATGTTATTACGTGTGTTGGCTGAAGATAGTTTGTTGGAGCAAGCTGTCACTGTTTGTTGGAGCATGCATATGGTCTGTTAACATTGACAATGGTTACGCATGCGTACTTACTTGCTAACCAAGTTTATTATTATTTTTTGTTTTTTTGTATTTTATAAATTGCATGCTTAACAAGAGGGCGGGCGTTTGTTTTTTTGCTTTTGTTTAGTGGTGTTTTTTATGTGACGACCAAAAAAGTGCGTGCATTTAATTTTTAATTAATTATATAGAAAAAAAAGCGAAAATAAAATATATGGTTGGCTTTACAATTATGGCATTTACGATGGTCAAAATCTATAAACAAATAGAATATTGATGATAAATGTTTATTTGTTTTGTTTGGTTTGGCTTGAACCTGAATTATAAGTTGTTTTATGGTTTTTTAACCTTGAATTTGTGTTGAAGTATTCTTTTTTTTTTATTTTGTAAAAAAATACTTTTGTATATTTACTAAGGTAATGTAAGTTTGATTTTGTTTTTTTTTTTTTTTTTTGCATTTAATGCAAATTTATCTTGTAACCAACTATAAAAATGACGTCATGTTTAAAAAAACAATTATTTTTATAAGAAATGCACATCATGATTGTATTAACACTGGAGTTGGTAAAAAGAGCAGGATTTCTTTTATAACAAAAATGTATTGTTTAGAATTTTCAATTAATACAAATGTTTCTAAAAATATTTAAAAAATCTAGAAATTTATCAAAAGCTTTTTAAAGCTTTAAAAAATAGAGAGATTTATCGAGAACTATTTACTAATAATAAATATATCAAATGTTACTCTATAAATGGTAAGATCTTGTAAAAAATGTTCTTTAAATAAAGAGCCTTAGTGAAAGCTTCCCCTAACAGGGAGGTATATAAAGCTTTTATAAAAAATATTTCGAAAGATCCTCCTTTCATAGAAAGCTGTTTACTACTATAAATATAGAAGATTTTTGGTAAAGAATAAAAAGCTTTCGATTAATAAACTTTCTATTAGAAGAAAAGTTTTAAGATGGGTTTTTATATTTACGAAAGCTTTCTTTAATAAAGAGATTTAAAAGAGCTTTTTATTAAAGTAAAGAAAGCTTTATATAAATAAATGTTTCATTAAGACAAAAATTTAAACACAATTTTTTATAAAAAGAAAGCTTTGTATAATTGACAAAATTTAACAAAAGCTTTTTTTGATACAGTAATTTATAAAAATCTTTCTTGGAAAGGAGAGATTTATAACAAAATTTCTAGAAATAAAGAGATTTATCGACATCTTTCTATAATTGGCGAGCTTAATCAACATTTAGAGAACTTAAACAAAAGAGATGAGGTTTATTGAAAGCTTTATTTAAATATTGTAAAATCTAGAAATTTATTAAAAGCTTTATATAAATGAAATGGAAATAGAAAAACTTATAAAGAGCTTTCTGTAAGTATAATCATTTATCGAACGATTTCTACAAATAGAGATCTTCATAAGAAAGCTTTTTTAGAAATTAGGAGATGTATCAAATATATTCTATAAAAGCTTGAACTTAAATTAATGAGATGGGATTTTTTAAAAGCTTTATTTAAATACATAGAACTATTTTAAGAAAGCTTTATATATAGAAAGATTAATTGAAATGTTTCTAGAAATATAGAGCCTTATTAAAAGCTTTATATAAATGAAAGGGAAATAGAAAGGAAAGAAATCGAACGATTTCTACAAATAGTAAGCTTCATGAGAAAGCTTTTCAGAGATAGAAAGATATACCAAAAGCTTTATATAAAAAGCTATTATTATCAAAATTGTTGAATTTTTAGAAAAAATTTACTTTTATAAAAATCATAGACAAAATTAGTAAATTTTTTAATAAAACATTGAAAATTTATAATATAAATATAAATTCAATGAAGTTTTTCTTTTTTTTTTACTGAAATTATAATTTTTGTCTTTGGAGAAAATTGGTTTTTCTTTAAGAAAACACCATTTCTAACAAAAGCTGCTATTTCTAAAAGCCCATCTGTTTTAAGTTGTAAGAATTTGTTGTTCATAGTGTTGTTGTATGCATTGCATTGTAACATCATCATCAGTTGAATTATCATTCAAGCCTTTTTAACGAAGGTCGAGGTTAATTGAGTTGTTTCGCTACTACAACTACTACTGCAACAACATCAACTACGACGACAACAAAAATGACTGCAGCAACAACAGCAAATGTAATTGCAATGGCATTTTAACGTTCAAATATTCAGGCATTCATACAAATAATATTGAGTGTCAATTTCATGGCACTCAACACACAACAAATTGACGTTGCTAATAATTATAATCACATAAAACAAATGCTAATGATTATGATGATCATCATCATCACCACCGTCAGCAACATAATAATTATGATTAAAATATGTGTACAAGTCAAACATGAAGAAGACATCATCAGCCATGTAATAAAACCTGAAACTCATTTGTAAACACAGTTGATTTTCAGGTACTTTTCATGGTTAATGCTGTTGGTTTTCTTCATTTGCACTTAAGCAAAATATTACCAAGTGTTGCAAATGTGGCAAGGAGTAGCACTAAAGCTAAAAACCAACATTTAATAATTTAATTTATATGTTACTTTGGCTAGATTGTTAAGCAGTGAGTAAAGTTATTTCCCCTCACTTAAATTTGCAAGTGGTATCACTGCTCTAGTATCATCTCATACATTATGAGAAGTGTTAACAAAAATCATATGCTTTTACCCTTTTCATTTTAACAGGTAGTTATTTAACCATGTGGTAGGTAAACTTTTCATATGATAGTTTCAACTACTCTCTCTATATCACACACTTAACTACACCTGTTTACATAATCACACACACACATACGAATTTTTAAATAGTTTGGGTAAAAATTTACTAGGGTAAAAATTTAATTATACTTTTAGCTTTATGCTACTAGGTGTGTGGTATATTTATAGGGGCTGTTATAATACACCTGTGTAATATTTTTGTAGAATATTATTATAATTAGCTGTTTAAGTTGTATGATTGTTGGGGAAATTTATTGGCAAATTAGCTGCTGTCAGTAAAATGTGATTTGAAAAGTTTTGATTGTAATGCATACACAGAGGGATAAAGAAATTTACACGCCTGGTACCAAATTGACACCAAACTGTTTAAATAACATCCGTTGTCAAAGTATATACATACGTACGGCAAACACTATGTAATGTTGACAACATTGCAACAATTCGTTGTTAACAAACGTGGTAAGCTCACTATTGGCAACGGATTGTTTGTCAATAGTGAGCTTTACCACGTTTGTTAACATATAGACAACGGATGTGTATAAAATTTAGATTTCGACAACGAATTGTTGCAATGTTGTCAACATTACATAGTGTTGTCGTACGTATGTATATACTTTGAAAAGGGATAACGGTCGGTTTACAAACAATATATCAAGGCTAAAAAGTAAGTACTTACATATTATATTACTTGTAAGTTATTACTAGTTGTTGAGTAAGTATAACTCACTATGCGAAATTGTCACCTTTGGCGGTGTTATGGGATTGACAAACACTTTATAAAACAGTTCTTAAACTAGTCCTTTAATGAATGATTTGTGATTGAATTAGTCACCTTTGGCACATGTTCTAGGGAAAATTTACAGGACATATACACTCTCCTTAGAATATTTATGGAATTAGTTACTTTTTTCATCTATTTTAGATTGCTGTTCAAGAATTTGAAGGGGATATATTTGCATTCATCCTAAAACCTACTACTGTGTAGTTAATTTTGCAAAATTTTCCACTTCCTTAAAAAAATTAACTGTACCACAACCTGTTAAGTACTTAAAAGTTCTTTACAAAAAAGTTTCCACTTACAATACAAAAAAAGAAGATCCCTTCATTTCTTCTTTTTTTTCGGTTTTATTCTTGTTTTTCTTTTTATTTCACATTATAAATTTTTATTTTCACATAAAACCTGGAAAACCTTGATAACATCCTTGATGTCATTTTTATTCTTCTTTTTTTTGTCTCGCAATTTAAAATTTAAACAAAATATCTGTGTGTGTGTAAGAAAACAAAAACTAGTAACACCTTGACTGTTTTTATATGTTTTTTTATATAATTTTTTTTTTAGTTTTATACCGATCAGAAGTCCAAAATTGCAAATAACTAGCAAGGCATAAACCAGAACATGTTTTTTTTTTCTTATAAAAATTAAAAAAAAAAAACAGAAATTGAAGCCAACAAACGAAATCATTACTTTGCAGCTTAAAAAAAATAAAACTTTTTTTCTTTTAAAAATTCATCTCAATGTCATCAACATAGTTTGTTTTACCAAATCAAGCAAACTACCAAAAAGTATAAACTTGCCACAACAGCAGCAGTAACTGCGTCAAAAGAAGAAGAAAAAAAAACAACCACAATTTATAGGTATTTTTGTTCTTGGTATTCAACCAAACAAAGCCAACCAACTGAGCCATTCAGCATAAAACCAGCCAACGCACATTTTTAACCCAGGCACAAGAGAAGAGAGGAGTACTTTTTTTTAAAGCTGGTGGTTAATATGTCTTTATTTAAATGTTTTATTTTGTGTTAAAGGATATTTTGTTAGGGAAATAAAAACTAGCTTAAGAGTCCTTGAAGAAAAATGCCAGCATTTTTTTAAACTCACCTTACAACATTAAATCCTTAAAATGTTAGTTACCTTAAGCAGCGGTTTTTTTAAAGTAAAATTCATAAAAACCTCTGCCCCTATACACATTGGTTGCCATTAAAGTTATTAAATGTCTAGTAAACTTTTATGACAAACAGAATAAAACTTAGTTTTTCTTTTTTCAACTGTTAGCTTACTTTTCCTTATAATATTTATGTTTAACGGAAAATAACAAGAGGAAAGAGGAAAAGTTGTTGCCACATTAACCAACATTTTTGCAAAAAAAAAAAGGAAAAACGAAAACTTTCAGCTTCAGTAAATAAAAGTTAACAAACTAATCAACATTGCTTGAAAAGAAAATTAATAAAATATTAAAATTTCATGAGTTTAATAAGTAGCTAAATAACAAATTATAAACTTTGACATTGAGTTGAAAAGGGAAATAAAACTATTTATAAGAATTTAATTGTATAAGAAAAGTTTTTTGGCAATGAATGTTGGTCAAAAGTAGATTGTTATATAGTAAAAGTCCCAATAAAAAAATGTAAACATTACTATAGCACCAGTCCTGTAACTATTTAATTTGTGGTGTATATCTCTTACGCTTGTAAGTTTTAAAGCTTGTTCTAACGGGAGAATGTCTTTAATTCTAGGAGGTTAAATTTTTAAAAGTTTTTTTTTTTGACTATATAGTCATAATTTAAAATTTCCTATGTTTAAAAGAATAAAACTCTAAAATCGGAATGTATAAATATATTTATAAAGTACACATATACAAATTTTTCGAAGTCATTTGACAGAAAAGGGTAAATGAGTCTACAAAACACATATAAATAATAATGACACCAACACAATTATAATAATGCCTACATTTATGTACAACAACAAAAAAGTCATTTGCAAATATGACTATATGTCTATAAGTATTAGCCCTGTACTTTTGATAGGGACAATGTGCCCCTTTTCATTAGTTATAGTTACTTTACCCACATAGCTGTGCCGAAACTTACTGTACCTTCACCAAAGAGTATGAAAGAAAATATAATTTTTTAAATGTTTAAGAACTTTTCTTTAAATTTATATCATACACAATCTTCCATCCCTGCTTCAGCTTCATACGTTACGGGATGTTGTTGTATTTAGTTTTTATGCAGGCTATAGTTTAGTCTAGTATATAGTCTAGTGTATAGTCTAGTCTATAGTCTAGTCTATAGTCTAGTCTATAGTCTAGTCTATAGTCTAGTCTATAGTCTAGTCTATAGTCTAGTCTATAGTCTAGTCTGTAGTCTAGTCTAGTCTAGTCTAGTCTAGTCTATAGTCTAGTCTAGTCTATAGTCTAGTCTATAGTCTATTCTATAGTCTATTCTATAGTCTATTCTATAGTCTAGTCTATAGTCTAGTCTATAGTCTAGTATATAGTCTAGTCTATAGTCCAGTCTATAGTCTAGGCTATAGTCTAGTCTATAGTCTAGTCTATAGTCTAGTCTATAGTCTAGTCTATAGTCTAGTCTATAGTCTAGTCTATAGTCTAGTCTATAGTCTAGTCTATAGTCTAGTCTATAGTCTAGACTATAGTCTAGTCTATAGTCTATTCTATAGTCTATTCTATAGTCTAGTCTATAGTCTAGTCTATAGTCTAGTCTATAGTCTAGTCTATAGTCTAGTCTATAGTCTAGTCTATAGTCTAGTCTATAGTCTAGTCTATAGTCTAGTCTATAGTCTAGTCTATAGTCTAGTCTATAGTCTAGTCTATAGTCTAGTCTATAGTCTAGTCTATAGTCTAGTCTATAGTCTAGTCTATAGTCTAGTCTTTAGTCTAGTCTATAGTCTATTCTATAGTCTAGTATATAGTCTAGTATATAGTCTGGTATATAGTCTAGTCTATAGTCTAGTCTATAGTCTAGTCGATAGTTTAGTCTAGAGTCTAGTCTATAGTCGAATCTAGAGTCTAGTCTATAGTCGTTTCTATAATATAGTCTAGTCTACAGTCTGGTCTGAAAGGAATGTCTGATGAAATGATCCAATGTTTGGAACCCGAAATTATCTGATGCTTTCTATATGACGAAGATCTATAAATCGACTTCGCTCTCCAAAAGAATTCAGATTGGATATAGCTTATAGGGTCGAGATATACTCATATAAATAGCGTCAAACTGTGATTACCTTATATGTTGAACAAAAGTTGAGGGACGCTTGGCAGAACTGTTAGGATATTTCACATACATATGCACTTATTTAGTTAAATGAAGAACGTTTAACACAAAGTACATATTTGTGCTTTTTAAATGTGTGTGTGTGTGTTTAAGCAAGTGGGTGACTGACTGACATCATACTTACAACATAGTACACTCTATCAGGACATGTAATATAACAACAACACTTGACATCTATTGTAAAAAAAGTATATAGTACATACAATGTGTTTGTGATGCAAACTTATATTGATATTAGGGGGCATCGAAGAAAGTTAAAGTTTTTATTTAAAGTTTCTTATGTATAAATTTTGTTGAAAATCAATATTTAAGGAAAAAAACGGTTAAGTTGTAGGATTTTTCTAAACCATAATATTTCACAACAATTTTTGGTAAAATTAAGGCAAATATAAAAAAGATATGATAAAACTGTAACTGATCAAGCTCGTTTAACGATCTGTTAGAAAAATAACTTCCTTTTTAACTCCCTTTATTCCGTATCACCCTATTTATATATACTTATTTATTTAGGTAAATATGTACATTAAATTAAATACATTTTGTGTTGTTTTTTGTTAATACTTTTTGTTGTTTAAAAGAAACATGAATATGTATAACAATGTTTAAAAAGCTGAACAGAAAGAGAGAGAAGCGTTGTAGAGGGAAAATGAATAAAGAAGGAAAATCGAAGGAAAATTTAAGCATTGTATATGTATGTATGTATGTGAGTATTGCAAATGACAAGTGATTTAACCAGAATAATAAAATGTTTTTCTTTAAAAAAACAAAGATGAAAAGGTCAGTTTCAAGAATTTAACAAAAGATAACAACTTTAATAAATTAAATAAGTAAACAAAAACAACTGTCTATAAGTAAATTGCTTTAATTTTAAGGATTATACCAATATTCTATAAATTTGTTGATTTTAGACTGAAAATGTTGAAATTTTATAGAAAAAAAATCTTAAATAATTTGCTTTAAAATTAGAAAGTTAATGTAAAAGACACTAATTACAAGAAAATTATTATTTTATTTTTGAAAATTCATCTTTTTCTGCCTTTTTTCCGTAAAAATTACCATTACTTGCAGTTTAAGCATAAATTCTTAAATTTCTGTGATGATGCTATGCTTGTTGAATTTGTAATTTATATTCTCTTATTAATAATTTTCCTCTCACTGGTTTCATACTTACAAATATAACTAACATTTATGTCATTTATTATACGTTTGCTGTCAAAACCAGACACAAGTTTTTCACAATGGCAGCCTTTTGTTTGAGAGTATATATTGGGAAAATTACAACATTTTGCAGGAATTTAAGCCATGATATGTATTATGAAGTGAGCATATGCGTGAGTTTGCAGTTATAATTTATAACAGTATAAAAGTGCTTTAAATTTCCACTAACTGTTCATTTAGATTGAACAAATTAAAAAATTTTAAAGTAGTTTAACAAACAATTGCAACAATTTTCTTTTAAATAGTTTTATATACTATTAGGCGTTAATTTTTATAAAGTTTCATAGCCTAATGTTAGGCTGTTTAAATGTAAAATTTCCTATATTTATGCTTTGTTTTTAATATTTTTGAAAATTAAAGCTATGAAATGCTTAACGTTATTTTTGGTATACATATTGACTCCTTGGGGCATAATAATTCTAATTTATTCTAAGCTTAGTTGAACGTGTCCTTGTTGTATGTGAGAGCTGTTTTTTTTACTTTTGTTTTATAGTTGACCAACTAATGACGTGCCATTGAATACACATGGGTGTTTTGTTGAAATATTTTCGAGTGATTTTAAAAAAATCCAATAAATTTTGGATGAATTAAATAGTGAATTAACTAACTAACTAACTAACTACTAACTAACTACTACTAACTAACTACTAACTAACTAACTAACTACTAACTAACTAACTAACTAACTAACTAACTAACTACTAACTAACTAACTAACTAACTAACTAACTAACTAACTAACTAACTACTAACTAACTAACTACTAAACTACTAACTAACTTAACTAACTAACTAACTAACTACTAACTAACTAACTACTAACTAACTAACTAACTAACTAACTAACTAACTAACTAACTAACTAACTAACTAACTAACTAACTAACTAACTAACTAACTAACTAACTACTAACTAACTAACTAACTACTAACTAACTAACTAACTAACTAACTAACTAAAAACTAACTAACATACTACTAACTAACTAACTAACTAACTAACTACTAACTAACTAACTAACTAACTAACTAACTAACTAACTAACTAACTAACTAACTAACTAACTAACTAACTAACTAACTAACTAACTAACTAACTAACTAACTAACTAACTAACTAACTAACTAACTAACTACTAACTAACCTAACTACTACTAACTAACTAACTAACTAACTACTACTAACTAACTAACTACGAACTAACTAACTACTAACTACTAACTAACTAACTAACCTAACTAACTAACTAACTAACTAACTAACTAACTAACTAACTAACTAACTACTAACTAACTAACTAACTAACTAACTACTAACTAACTAACTAACTACTAACTAACTAACTAACTAACTACTAACTAACTAACTACTAACTACTAAACTAACTAACTAACTAGCTAACTATGTATGTTAAAGTTAACTTTTATTACTAGATTTAATTTAGATTTTTTAAGATTTTTAAAATTTTTTGCAAATGAGTTTCCTAAGCTGGCTTAAGTTATGCTATACTTTTATTATATAAATTTTGCATAGCTGAATGAATTGAAAGAAAATCTTATTCATAACAAGATAAATTCTAGGAATATTCTCGAAAAAATTAAAATGAAAATTTTATAGTTTTTTTAACAATAAATTGTTAATATAATGAAATTTTACTTACTTCATTTGGCCTTTGTTTTTTTATTTAAGGTACACTGTAAAGATAAAGAATAAGGTAAAGTTAATTGACAACATGTTTAAGAATTATATTATTAAGACTTAAATGATAAGCATATTCGACTATATGTTTGTTAAAACAGCTTTTCTCAAGAACCCACCTAACTCCGGGATTCAAATCTAGAATATTCCTACATACCAAGCTTTCAAAAAATTTAGCTTTTTTGAATACCCTAGATATCTTGAGACTCAAATCTAGATTGTTTCTACCAAACTTGCTTTCAAGAAGTTTCCTTTTCCTATATAATCAGCCAAATCCTCTAAAAAATCCATAAATAAGGGAAATACGACACAATTCCACAACAATCCATGTCAGAAAATGAGAATTTATAATGAAAACAACAACATACCGCTTCATATGTTTACACATGAAGCTATATGTTATGGCTAAAGTTAATAGTAGATTCATGATTGGAAGTTTGTGAATGATAAAAAAAATTTCAAGAAAAAAATTAAAAATTTTTAAAAATATAATAAAAAATAAAAGTAATTTAATCTGTTTCACTATGGTGAAGAGTATATAAAATTCGGTGCAGTCAAATATGAAACTCCTACTTGTTATATACCTATTTAACTTCGCAACAGCTGATTAAACTGTTAAATAAACATTTAAAGTCTTTCCAAAAAGCAACCAGATTTTCAAAATAATCTTTTTCAAATTATACAAAAGTGAGACCTTTAAAATCCTTGAGCAAATATTAACATATTAATAATTATCTTTTATAATTTTTTTATGATTTTAGTTAAATTATATTTATTGCTGATACCAACAAGAATATATTTAAACTCTTTTTTTTCATTCTCAGTAACAACAATATTTAGAATTTATAACAGTTTTGTTTAATTTTTGTTTTGTCATTAAGTCTAATTTATGGCCAAAATGTTATGCCAATTATGGTAGAAAGAAAAAAAAACAACTAAAGTGTTAAGCCACTATATGTATATGAAACTGAAGAGATAAAACACGTTGCTTCAGTGTCACACATGGTCTAAGAGTGTGCTAAATAGAAATGAGGGATTTATGTTCATTTTATACACAGACATACACACATGGCCATTTAGACTTAGTAAATAATACTATAAAAAGGGTAAATTGGCTGAAAGCAAAACAAAAACTAAAAACTATATACAGTTTCACTAGAAATACACATAAATCCTGGTAATCCTGTTTCGGAAAGCAACAACGATTGACATACAAAAACATTCATGGTGATAAATATAAAATTTTCCAATTAAAAGCCAAAAAGTTGTTGACGTCAATGCAGAAGAAGCCAGATGTTAAGGTCTATAGACATTTTATGAAAAACAGGGCATTTGAAATTATCAAAGATTAGAAGTTGTGGTAATTTTTTCATAATTCATTACTGAATTATTAACATGAGAAAAACCAACTAAATAGCTTAACAACTCATTAACATTAAAAGCTTTAAAATGAGTCTAAAAAATGAAAACCGAAACAATGATAAACCATTAACCACATTTCTAAAACAAAACTCATCAGAAAAGAGGTATGATGATGATGTTGATGGATGCCTAAATGGTTGGTTGCTTGGTTAAACATAAGATTTTAGTTGCCATATTAGAGCTAAGCTGGCCATTGTTGACGACTTTTGCTGGAAAGCCAATATTTCTCTTTCTATATACAAAGCAGCCTTTAACACATGCAAAAATCCGTTGCAATCTTTAGTGTTTTTGTTTTCAACAAAGAAAATATTTTATGTAAAAATGTTGCTGGTATATATAAAAATATAGAACTGAAGAAAACCTCCAACCACAAAACAATGACAAGACTATAATAAAAATATACTTGAAGGACAACAGCCATAACAATAGAAATGAGAAGAAGTATAAATAATAACAAAAAAGAAAACTAAATAATAAAACATTTTAAAGAAATAAGAAAATACACTCAAAGAGTTAGTAAAAAATAAATTTGTAAATTATATTAATATTTAATTAAACAAAAAAATAAAGCACACTTTTTGAAGTTGAAAAATCAGGCTATTTGTAGCCCTCTTTAAGGCTTAAACTAAAAATTCTAAAAAAATAATTAGCCATATTTTGCTGAGTGTATCAACAACTGCTTGCCAAAGCAATATACTGTTAAGAAAAAAAGCCATAAAAACAAAAAGATAAACATTTATCAAAAGAAGAAAAAAAAGTTGAAAATAAAGAAGAAAACTATAAGCCTAAAAACCTTCTTCATTTCTATATATGTATATTTTTTATTACACACAATGCACTAATACAATGACAAACAGTACAGCGAGAGAAATTTATAACACACACATATGTTTCGGCATATTGTGGTAATGCAAAAACCCGTCCAAAAAGCAAATTATAAGGGAGAAGTTGTAAAGGTTTCTGTTTTTTTTTTTTTTTACTCTAAAACAAATAAGAGCCTAATAAACGTGCCTAAAAGCATAAAAATGAGATGTTGTCTTATAGAAATCTAAATTTATAAAGAAAAAAAATCTTAAAAGTAAAAGAAATAGGGTAAAAAAGAGACAGGGAAATTTAGGTCTGTCTTACTATGACGTTATTAGAGTAACTGTACAAAATTATGATGATGGATAACACGATTTAAAACGAAAAGTTTAATATTTGTTAAATTTTAATTTCTTAAGCTTCTTCTATTTAAGGCATCTATTAAAACACTCCTCAGATGACATTTTTAGTTAATAATGATTATCTAAATTTTTTGTATTTAAATTATCCTTAAATTTTTCTTTTTTTTAACTTCATTATCCATTTTGGAAAACTTTATTCTTACATATTGTGAATGAATGTTTTATTTTATATAAATCAAGCTTTTTATTCTTTAAAATCCCAACTTTTTTATACTTTTCTTTTTTCAACTTTTTCTATAACATACATTATTAATCTTAACTTTACTGTCAATTTTCTTAATTATTTTCCTTGAAAGCATTATCAAAGTTCTCACAATTTGATAGTAAATTTTATTATCTATAAAACAAGATCAATTTTTCGAAAATATGTTGAAAATTATGGAAGTTATGAACATTTTTCTAAACCTACCACAAAAATTGCATATACTCTCACTCTCTTTTGTAATTCACTGCATAGTTTTAGGCGACAATAGTATAATTGTATGGTTAGGCTTATATAAGTAGTTGAACAAAAATGTCAATAAATTAGTCAATTTTTAACGGATTTGAAAAAACTAAATTGTCATTGTATAGAAAACAAATGGAGATTTTAAAATTATTACGAAAATATTAGGGATTTTATTAGAAATATTTATAGAAAAAAGCTGTTAAAATGAAAAAATCTTTTGAAATTTTAAATAAAACAAAATGACATGTAAAAAATTCTAATAAAATTAATAAAACAAACGTTTGGAATTAGAGACCATAGACTAGACTATAGTCAAAGCCATAGAGACTTTATTCCAGACTTTAATTTCGGGAAACAATCACCCTTAAAACAAGTATGCAGAAAATTTTGCAATACAATTAATTTAGTTATATTTTTTTTTACAAGAATTTAACAATGCATTAAAAATATCTTTATTTAAAAACTGCTAAGTATGTTTTATTTTTGCTAAATTTATACAAAATAAAACACTTGTGTTGCTTTTTAAGTTGCCTTGGAATGAATATTCTTCAATCTAAAATATATACATTGACAATCGTTGTGAAAATAAACACTTGACTGCTTGAAGAACAGACTTAAGTAAGAGAATATGACTGACTAAATTATTAACCAGCACACTACATACATATTATCAAAAACACTAACAACAACTAGTACCAAATCAACACTACTAAAGCAAATTTGTTATCTACCAGCAATGCTTAATGTTTACAACTACCCTCCCTGTGCCGGCAACATACTTATAAAAGACAAACAACACTTTTGTTTAAACTAAACACAAGAACAAAAAAAAACGTACAACATATAAAACTGAATATCACAAATTTAGAATAGATGAAGAAGAACAAAAAAAATTCAACCTACTGATTCATAATTTAATATGAATAATAATAATGATATCAGTGTGAATGCAGTCAATAAGAATGAGCATCGTTTACGATGTTGTTGTCGTTGTTGCCGACGTCGATGTTATAGTCAACATCATAATCTTTCACACCAAACAACAGGCCAGGCATCAAGCCCGCCAGCCATACAGCCAGCATCAATCGAAACTAAAACATGCAAGTGTTATTTACTCAATGTATCATAATCATCAACATCATCAACACATGCAGTGGTTGGTGGCAGCGTATAGCACTTCTTAACTACATACAATTCATAGTATTAAACTAAAAGATAGACAGACGTACATATGAGCGTATGGACAGACATATTCAGAGGCTGACAGGCCGTGATACTAATACACATTTCTATCATCAAAATAATGATAACGTCAGCTAGTCAAGCATACACAAGCAGATCACATTTAACATCTCTATATGTATATATGTATGAACAAGTACATTAATACAAACAGTTTGTACTCAATACAAAATACATCACAACGCCATTAAAAACGAACCAGCCAGCCACATTTTTAATATTCTTTTGGCATCATAAAGTTCATGTTGTTAGTTAGTTATTGCTGCTGCTGCTGCTAATGTTGCTGCTACATGTCTGTTTAGCTCAATGACAAAATGTTTGACCTATTGATTGATTGACTTGAACGAACGAACACACTAGAACACTACAATGACTGGCTGCTTGCACTTACACTTACATTTAAACAAACACATTCAAACTCATTTTCAGTTGTCTGGGTCCATAAAAACACTATCTTACATACCAAACTACATCATTAGGTTTTACCAGGACATAAAAAAGGCGTCTAGGTATCACTTTAAAAAAATTGTTTCCTCAAAATTTTAATCACTTGTTAGACTCGATTTATATATAATTGTATAATTTGAAATTTTTTTACTCCTTTTAATACCAATTGCAATCACCCCGAACTGCAGGGTCCATTCTGACAATCAATACATATTTGAGTACGTGTAAGTAAGTATTCATAGCCTAGACTCTATTATTAGAGAAGCCGAGAGAAAAAAAGCCCTACAAAATAGAAAAATTTTTACTATCATCAATTAAAATAGAAAAATCTCCATTGAAACCATTACCCATCAGGCCTTCTTTTGTACTCATTTACTCGGTTATGTATGTATGTACGTTCGAACCTATTTAGGGTAAATATTCTTCATTGAAGAATGTTAAAAGTTAATTTGGAAAAATATAAAATGCAATTACTTGATAAGAATACAAAAATTGTAATTAATGTTTGTTTTTGGGCTCATTTTACATATCAGCTAGCCAATGGTTTAGAAAACGATTAAAAATTGTTCAGGCAATTTTAAAATAGGGGTTTCAGTTCAGAATTTATGTATTCATATTGAAAAATTAAATTACACTAAATTGTAAGTAGCTAACGTTTAATAGCGAAAATGATAACGTTCTGTTTAGATCATAATCATAAAAACCGCCTATTGGTTACCTTATCCTTACAGAAGACATGGTTTTAACTAGAACTGAAACTGAACATAGAACTGAACTAGAACAAAACTAGAACTGAACTAGAACTAAACTAGAACTAGAACTGAACTAGAACTGAACTAGAACTGAACTAGAACTGAACTAGAACTGAACTAGAACTGAACTAGAACTGAACTAGAACTGAACTAGAACTGAACTAGAACTGAACTAGAACTGAACTAGAACTGAACTAGAACTGAACTAGAACTGAACTAGAACTGAAACTAGAACTGAACTAGAAACTGAACTAGAACTGAACTAGAACTGAACTAGAACTGAACTAGAACTGAACTAGAACTGAACTAGAACTGAACTAGAACTGAACTAGAACTGAACTAGAACTGAACTAGAACTGAACTAGAACTGAACTAGAACTGAACTAGAACTGAACTAGAACTGAACTAGAACTGAACTAGAACTGAACTAGAACTGAACTAGAACTGAACTAGAACTGAACTAGAACTGAACTAGAACTGAACTAGAACTGAACTAGAACTGAACTAGAACTGAACTAGAACTGAACTAGAACTGAACTAGAACTGAACTAGAACTGAACTAGAACTGAACTAGAACTGAACTAGAACTGAACTAGAACTGAACTAGAACTGAACTAGAACTGAACTAGAACTGAACTAGAACTGAACTAGAACTGAACTAGAACTGAACTAGAAACTGAACTAGAACTGAACTAGAACTGAACTAGAACTGAACTAGAACTGAACTAGAACTGAAACTAGAACTGAACTAGAACTGAACTAGAAACTGAACTAGACTGAACTAGAACTGAACTGAACTGACTAGAACTGAACTAGAACTGAACTAGAACTGAACTAGAACTGACTAGAACTGAACTAAACTGAAACTAGAACTGAACTAGAACTGAACTAGAACTGAACTAGAACTGAACTAGAACTGAACTAGAACTGAACTAGAACTTGAACTAGAACTGAACTAGAACTGACTAGACTAACTTGGAACTGAACTAGAACCGAACTAGAACTGATCAATGCTATGATCAGACTATAGCCGATCGAGACACAACCAACTATAGACTATTGATCAAACTATAAACGACCACATGCCGAACTATACTATAGAGGAAACTAAAGCCATGTTTATAATCAAGAAATTTGATCATTAAAATGATATAGAATATATAGAAAATATATCAGATATACGTACATTATGTAACAGGTTATTATAGTATCTATGGATCAGATTATAGTCCTAGAATTAATACCTAATATATGTATGTATGTATCAATAAATTATAAATCAAAACTAGAAATGGAATCTTTATCTTTATAACTAAATAGATTCCCAAAGTTTTTAACTTTAAAACTGCAATTGCAAAAGGTTTAAAAGAAAAAATAAGAAATTTTTAAGATTATAACGACGTTAAAAAGCCCACCTAATAATACTTATATTTCAACACCATTTTACATTATAAACAACTTTATAACGGTGATTTAAAAAAGATTTTTTAAAACACTTTTTTTTTCCTAAACTATTTGTACAAAACACTACCCTAAAGGCATAAGAAAATCCTAAATAATCCTTGTACTATAACCAACATTATAAAAATAAAAGAAAAGCAAGAGTAGAAGGAACAGCTAAAAGAGAGAGCAATGACTGACAAGACAAGGATACATACAAATTTGAAATGCTGGTTTACCACACCCCCCCCCCCACAAACACGCACACATACAAAAAGAAAACAAACTCAAAAAGCTTTGAAAAAATAGACAACAACAATATTGTAGTAGCATTTTGTATAGACTATATAACAAAGGATGCTTTTCTCGGCTGCTGTAAAGGATAAGACAAACAAGAACAACAACTAGCATACAAGTAACTTGTGATTTGTTGGTTTCTTTTTGTTGTTTGTTTTATTTTAGTTAGTTTCTTATTGTTGAATGACGTTTATTTTTTTTTTCTCATTTTGCTGTAATATATAAAGTATCCTTTCATTTTTTTTAGCTTTTTATATTTTCTATTTTGTTGAAGTATCCTTGTATGGCTTGTATATTTGTAGTTGTACAACAAAACATATTGTTGTATAATGAGAGTTTTGTTGTTTTTTTTTTCTTTTCTCGTTTTAGTTGGGTTCTTAAAAATATTTGCAATCACTTGATAGCTTGTCTAAATGGCTAGAAAAGGTATAATAAAGAAAGTAAGGTAAGTAAGTACATATATACATATCTTTGAATGTAACTGGAAAATAAGTATTATAGCTAAATATCAGTTTTATGTTTTTCATTTACATATGCAGGTATGTATATTGTGAGTCAGTCTGTTAGTTAGTCATTTTGGTCTTAAACAATACAACATTGTATGGAACGCAATTAAGAAACTTAACAATTTTTATGTAACACTTATACTATATTTGCATTAAGGTGATTCATTTGATATACAAGAAACGAAATACTAAGTGTTGAAATTATAGTATATTTTCATTATATTTTTTATAAAATAAATATTTTTTTTTAATTAACTTTTGCATTCCAAAGATTCTTTTTTCTAAGTTGATTTAGTCATACTTCTAATAAGTTTTTTTTTTGCAAGAAATGTTATTTTTTTATTAAAATTAAATAAATTCCTTAATGAATTTGAACCAAAAGAATTTAATATAATGATACATAAGAAAATTATGTCATTTTGAAAAATTCTTATAACATACTTTAATATTAAACGATAATGGTTTAAAGTTAAACAATGAACGTCCAACAAAGACAACAGGGGCCGTAGCAGAAGAATGTGAAATTCATAATTTTACAAAACTAAAATGAAAAAAAGTCTGGCTATGTCGACATATGAGACCCTACAACAGAATCATGTTACCAAATTTACCTTAATTCAGGAAGACAGAACAGACGGACAGACTGACATATCTAAATCGACTCAGAAAGAGATTCTGAGCCGATTGGTATACTTTAAGGTGGGTGTTTACAAACATCAACACAAACGCATAATACCCTCCCCACTATAGTGGTGTAAGGTATAAACAGTTAAGTAAGTTCTCTTTGTGTCCGATCACTTTTCTCTGAAAATTATAAAATTATTTTTGACCATTAAATAGTGTTGTTCATTTTACAAGTAAAGCATTATTGATTGATTTCACTTTGTACATTATTGTAACATGAAATAATTCTTAAGTTGTCAACTAGAATTTATGTAATTGACACTTAATAATGCACTCAAGGAAAAAAATTCTAGAAAATAAAAAAAGTACGACAAATTAAAGACAAATTAAGTATTTTTTGAGATATTTACGATGACTCCTAGCGAGAGTTATAAAGACTTAAATAAGTGTTCTAAAGGTTAGTTATCTTAAGCTACTACCTCTAAGAATATCATATCTATTTCAAAGTAATGACAAAAAAACCTTTTTTTAATGGATTTTTTCCCTTGAGCGTAATTCTACAATAGTGTATGTTTACATAAAAGCCAATTTATTTATTACATACATTTTATACATTATGTTTGAAAAGTATTATATGTTATGTACTTGCACTTTGCTCTTGGGTTCTAACTGCCGAAACAGAATAAAAAAAAAATGATCCAGCAGCTACCGAGAAATACGGGACTAGTTTTAATAAGGAAATTAATAGATTTATTGTAAATTTGTAGAATATTCCTCAGTTGTTACACTCTCTTAAAACCACCTCTACTTAAAACCAGCGATGGGCAAACATCTTTAATTTGTGCTCTACGTAAACTTACACTTGTATACAAGAAAAAGTCCAATAAAACCAGTCAGAAAGCTCATTTGTTACTCTCTGCCTACTATAAACTGTTTCAAATAGCTATATAAAGAGCGAAAAAAATTGAGGGAAAAGTTTCTCCTTTTTTTTGATAATTTGCAATTCACTATTCATCATACGCCGTGTGTTACCATTTTATATGGAAAGAAATATTTCTAACTAAATTTTCTTCAACATATTCCTTTGAAAAAGCTTAAGTGCCTTTGAATTACTATAAATTTTCTTTAACAAAACTATAAATTGCACTGCAATACAATGGGAAAAGAAATCTTTGAAATTACATTTATTAAACTTATCAAAGAGAAAAACATCCGCAAAAACATTTATGAGTTAAATAAATACATCCGTACATGGAATGAGAGGAAAAATAAACAAATACTCAACAACTCAAGAAAATAAGTCAAACATTTCCCAGCCAACAATAATGATACAGAATTGTTTTTTAAAATTAAAAGATATTTTTAAAATAGATTAAGAGATTAGAAATAATATTATATAAAAAATGAAAACGTTATAAATGCTAAAGTATTAAAACCACAAAATATAAAATAAATTTTGTACAAAAATTTAGTATAAAAGAAGTTAATGTTATACAAACATTATATCAAATAATTATAAAAAAAATTATTAAACTTAAACAAAACGTATTGGGGAAAGAATTAGCAGAAAAGATGTTAAAATGACTTATAGCTTGGCGCCTTAATTATAATATTTTTATCACTCTGTCATTTTATAGACAAACATAAATAAATTTATTTTATATATTTTGATTGAATTTATTACAGTAAATAGATTAGAAAAACTATATGAAAACATAGCCTATTAACAAGATGAACTAGTAAAAAACAAAACAATCATAAATTTTAAAGCCTTTTTTAATGAAATTCTTACTAAGAGTATTTTATATAATTTTTTTTTGTACAAAACAGATATAAAATTTCGACGAATTGTAGTAAAACACACCCTGCCTTTTTAGTAATCAGTTTTATGTAGAAATTATTATTATTATTGTTGTTGTTTTTGCTTTAAAATAAACCATAAAATGGAAAAAAAGGCCGACTTTTTTTTGTTCCTCAGTATTGTATTTGTATTGCCACAAAAATAGATAACAACAAAAACAGCAACACGAATGTCACTCAACACAGGCTACCTTGGCCTCAAAAATCAACAGCAACAACTACAATAACAACAACGTCAAAAAACAAGCAGCAATAACAGCAGCAGCACTACAGCACAGCAATCAGAAAATTAAAACAAATTGTATTATGAGAAACGCATTTTTAAAGATCAGGCAACAATATATTTATTTATTTTGTTTGTACTGAACAACTACAACAACAATAATAGCAAATACAACAGCAGTAGCACTAGCAAACAGCACGAGGCATTTTATATATATATATATATATATACATACGTACATATGTACGACTTTTTGTTTGCTTATATACTTCGTATGTACATAAATATAAACCGACCATCAACATCACCACTGCCACCACCGCCTTTGCCGAGTCTTGGCGATACTTGAACTACATCATCATCATCATCTACATTTTGTCATCACCTTCGACCAACAACACACTATTGAATTTTACAGTTGTGGGCAATATTTTAACAATCAATAAAAACAAATATTTCAGAATTAAAAAAATTTATCTGCCAGAATAAGCAGGGCTGAATAAGAACTTTACCAGAACTGAACTAGAAATGAACTAGAAATGAACTAGAAATGAACTAGAACTGAACTAGAACTGAACTAGAACTAGAACTGAACTAGAACTGAACTAGAACTGAACTAGAACTGAACTAGAACTGAACTAGAACTGAACTAGAACTGAACTAGAACTGAACTAGAACTGAACTAGAACTGAACTAGAACTGAACTAGAACTGAACTAGAACTGAACTAGAACTGAACTAGAACTGAACTAGAACTGAACTAGAACTGAACTAGAACTGAACTAGAACTGAACTAGAACTGAACTAGAACTGAACTAGAACTGAACTAGAACTGAACTAGAACTGAACTAGAACTGAACTAGAACTGAACTAGAACTGAATAGAACTGAACTAGAACTGAACTAGAACTGAACTAGAACTGAACTAGAACTGAATTAGAACTGAACTAGAACTGAACTAGAACTGAACTAGAACTGAACTAGAACTGAACTAGAACTGAACTAGAACTGACCTAGAACTGAACTAGAACTGACCTAGAACTGAACTAGAACTGAACTAGAACTGAACTAGAACTGAACTAGAACTGAACTAGAACTGAACTAGAACTGAACTAGAACTGAACTAGAACTGAACTAGAACTGAACTAGAACTGAACTAGAACTGAACTAGAACTGAACTAGAACTGAACTAGAACTGAACTAGAACTGAACTAGAACTGAACTAGAACTGAACTAGAACTGAACTAGAACTGAACTAGAACTGAACTAGAACTGAACTAGAACTGAACTAGAACTGAACTAGAACTGAACTAGAAACTGAACTAGAACTGAACTAGAACTGAACTAGAACTGAACTAGAACTGAACTAGAACTGAACTAGAACTGAACTAGAACTGAACTAGAACTGAACTAGAACTGAACTAGAACTGAACTAGAACTGAACTAGAACTGAACTAGAACTGAACTAGAACTGAACTAGAACTGAACTAGAACTGAACTAGAACTGAACTAGAAAGAACTGAACTAGAAAGAACTGAACTAGAAGAACTGAACTAGAACTGAACTAGAACTGAACTAGAACTGAACTAGAACTGAACTAGAAACTGAACTAGAACTGAACTAGAACTGAACTAGAACTGAACTAGAACTGAACTAGAACTGAACTAGAACTGAACTAGAACTGAACTAGAACTGAACTAGAACTGAACTAGAACTGAACTAGAACTGAACTAGAACTGAACTAGAACTGAACTAGAACTGAACTAGAACTGAACTAGAACTGAACTAGAACTGAACTAGAACTGAACTAGAACTGAACTAGAACTGAACTGAACTAGAACTGAACTAGAACTGAACTAGAACTGAACTAGAACTGAACTAGAACTGAACTAGAACTGAACTAGAACTGAACTAGAACTGAACTAGAACTGAACTAGAACTGAACTAGAAACTGAACTAGAACTGAACTAGAACTGAACTAGAACTGAACTAGAACTGAACTAGAACTGAACTAGAACTGAACTAGAACTGAACTAGAACTGAACTAGAACTGAACTAGAACTGAACTAGAACTGAACTAGAACTGAACTAGAACTGAACTAGAACTGAACTAGAACTGAACTAGAACTGAACTAGAACTGAACTAGAACTGAACTAGAACTGAACTAGAACTGAACTAGAACTGAACTAGAACTGAACTAGAACTGAACTAGAACTGAACTAGACTGAACTAGAACTGAACTAGAACTGAACTAGAATGAACTAGAACTGAACTAGAACTGAACTAGAACTGAACTAGAACTGAACTAGAACTGAACTAGAACTGAACTAGAACTGAACTAGAACTGAACTAGAACTGAACTAGAACTGAACTGAACTAGAACTATAACTGAACTAAAATTTTTACAAACAAAATGTAAAGAGCGTATCTGATTGAAGCATAATACTGCATGTTTATTGCTTTAGTTTGCTCTTATTTTCCCCTTAAGTGTAACTCTGTTTTCTTATTATTCATTTCAATTATTGTGGTTTATTTCTTTAAGGTTTTGTGCTTCAAAGCTTCGTCATCATCATCTATAATTCTTTTTTTATTTTGCGTGGCTATCCAACACTTGCAAGCTCCTAAACCCCAACAACTTCCAAATAAAATACAATACATACCCAGTAATAAATGTCATTTAACACTCATTGTATGGTATTCTTATATTTATGGCATTTTAATAAAATAGAAACAATCATTAAACCTTTAAATACTTGAAATAAACCACAAATTATTACAAAATAGTAAAAATAAAAGAGCCATGAACAAAATCTTAGGGGTTTTTAAATAGAATAGAAAAAATTTTCAACTATATTGCTATAAATGAAGGACACACTTGTTATACATTTAAAAAAGCTAACATATGTTTAAATAAGTATAAAATAAGTTTTATTATACTGCAGGCAATTCTTGGATTTTCTGGTTGGTTTTCTTTTCTCAAGCCTTTCTTTTGAAAGTCTGCAAAAGACAGCTGCAGCAGTTGACTCAATTTTACATATTTTTCCTGAAATCTGTTAAAGTTGGCTTTTTTGTGAAAAATAAAAGAAAAACTAATACGTGCTTAATTGTTGCTGGAAAATTTACATATATGGAATTAACACAGAAAAATATATTTATGTTCTTTTTCTTTTGTAATTGAGTGTGTTTACACTGAAGAAAATCATAATATTGATCATAGGTTATCCAACCTACAACTAGAAATGATCTTCAAAAGAAACTGTTATAAAGATAGTTTGATTTTTAATTGTTTTATAAACCTATGGTAATCAATAAGGGGACCAGTTTATTTAAAATTATGTTAAACTAAATTGTTAAAGAAACAACTAAACTTATTGCTGAATGATTTATTTAAACAATTTGTTGTTTATTTCCCCAATTAATTTCCTTGATTGATTTTATAATTATAGCACAAGGTGTCTACATAGAACAGAAACTGGCAGTGGCAGCATCCGAAAAATCTCATCTTCACAATTCCACCAAAAGCAGCAGCAGAACAACTACTTTTTGTAGACCATAAAGAAAAAGAAAAAAAACAGTGTGTTTAAACATGAAAATTTTTGGCTGCTGGCCAAAAAAGTAGAGATGTTTTGTTTGAAATTAAAAAGAAGAAAAAAAAAGCGAAGGAAAAAAAGTGAAAAAGAAAAACAACAAGAAAAAGAAGAAAATCTTCTAGTGCCATGGTTAAAAACAACAGAAGAGCAAAATAACAAGCAACCTACCAACTAAATAAGAATAATAACAACAACGTACAAGTACTTATTTTGTTGTTTTTTGCAGTATACATAGTATCTTTGAGATGAATTGAAAACTAAAGAAAATTGTTTCTTTTTTTTTTTCTTTTTCTTCTTTTGTATTTGTTGCACGAGTACATAATGTTGTTGGTGAAAAGTTGCAACCACGTAGCTAATATTTTTTCGAACTTGAGATTTAGATGATAGTCTGTTTTTGCCTTATAGAGAGATAAAATAGTGTTATTTTCTCATATTCGGAAAAATATGTTAGTTACGTGTTGCTAACATTTCAACATTGATTTTTAGAAAATAAAGCTAACTACTACATAAATGAAAAAATATTTCAATTATATAAAGTTATGAAACATTTAGGGGTATTTTAACGGTTATGGTGAGAGTTCAACTGAAGTGTTATAGTTCCGTTCTATTTCAGTTCTAGTTTAGTTCTAGTTCAGTTCTAGTTCAGTACTAGTTCAGTTCTAGTTCAGTACTAGTTCAGTTCTAGTTCAGTTCTAGTTCAGTTCTAGTTTAGTTCTAGTTCAGTTCTAGTTCAGTTCTAGTTCAGTTCTAGTTCAGTTCTAGTTCAGTTCTAGTTCAGTTCTAGTTCAGTTCTAGTTCAGTTCTAGTTCAGTACTAGTTCAGTACTAGTTCAGTTCTAGTTCAGTTCTAGTTCAGTTCTAGTTCAGTTCTAGTTAGTTCTAGTTTAGTTCTAGTTTAGTTCTAGTTCAGTTCTAGTTCAGTTCTAGTTCAGTTCTAGTTCAGTTCTAGTTCAGTTCTAGTTCAGTTCTAGTTCAGTTCTAGTTCAATTCTAGTTCAGTTCTAGTTCAGTTCTAGTTCAGTTCTAGTTAGTTCTAGTTCAGTTCTAGTTCAGTTCTAGTTCAGTTCTAGTTCAGTTCTAGTTCAGTTCTAGTTCAGTTCTAGTTCAGTTCTAGTTCAGTTCTAGTTCAGCCACCTTTTCCGTTTTTTTTTTTTTCAAAATGAATTAAAATTTTCTTAATTATAATCCTGTAATGTACATAAATTAAAGAATTGCATTTTTATCCAGCCAACGTATAAAATATAAACAATAAAACAAAAATAAATAAATAAAATAACAAGAAAAAATTTGCAAGAAAAATTAATTATTATGTCTCATCAATCAAATAGAATTATTTTTATTTAAAATATTTATTTATAAAAATAAAAAAACACAAAAAACAATTTACAGGCAAATGACATAAAAAAGAATTCAACAAACAAATGGTCGGAGATGGAACAAAAAAGTGAGACATAAACGTGGTGACAATTAAATGTCATAATTTATTTATGTTTAAAGAGGTGTATTGTTTATTTATTTATGTCTTTATATAAAATATTAAATATTTTTAATGTTATTTCATTAAAAAAATTATTAATAAAGATGAGTTTTTTTTTTTTGTTGAGCAAAAAGGTGCAAAAATGTTGACAGTTATTGTCAAATTTTGTTGTTGTCTGTTTATAGCAATTGTGATTTTGTATATTTTGTTGTAGTAATGAAATGATTATAATAACTCTTCTATGATGGTGTGTGTGTTTTATAATTGTATAAAAAGTAATGCAGGAAGTTAATCAGGAACTTAGAATAATTAAGATTTCCTGCAAAATACAATGACCTATTAAGGCAAGTAACGCACAAAAATCAAACAAAAAATACTTAAATATAGTAAATGAGAATTTGATTTGATGAAAAATCTCTGGAACAAATAAAGCTATAAAAAGAGAGATGGAGAAATTGAGAGAAACCAAAAAAGGAATTTTTGTTTGTAATTTATTAAGTTTTGAAATTTTTTCACAATTCTTAATTTTTTTTCTCACTGATCCTTTGATACATATTTGTAACGGAAGAAAGTTCTAATAAACTGCTTAACTCACATATTTCGTATTAAATCCTTCTGAATTTTAACAATTTTAAAGAATTCAGAAATGTTTTTTGGAAAATAACTATAATTTTTTAAACCTTAATAATGATGTTGTATTATTATCATAATAACTACTACAATTTTTATAATTGAAGGGATTAAGTTAATTTGTTGATAGAAACAAATTCCACACATGATTTTGAAAGTAAAATCGTTACATCCGCCGCGGAAACGCTAATAACAGTGAAACGCAGCATTTTACTTTTCTGCACACAAATTTCAACGTCGGTATTTTAACGTTGTTGGCTTATTGCCATAGACTACAGATTTATGAAGTAACAGTTTTTGTTTAGATATAGGTTCTCTAAACAAATATTTGTTTAGAGAACCTATTAGACTACAGATTTATGAAGTAACAGTTTTGTTTAGATAATAGGTTCTCTAAACAAATATTTGTTTTTTTTACTTTTGTCGCTCACTGTATGTAATTCAAATATTTAGGATTTTATCTCATTTCTTAAATTTAACAAAAGCTTTCTTTATCCCACACATTTTATTAGAATTAGCAATTAAAATTGCAATTAGTCACTACGAATAATTTCACCAGATGGCGTTAGAAAATAGTGCAATTTAGAAGTTTATTGAAATTGAATCATCTTGAATTACTTCATTTAAAAAGCTATTTAGTTTATTTATTTTGTTTAATGTTTTATTAAAAAAAATACATTTTTTTATTTAATTTACTACTAAAGCACATACCAGTAGGAATCCGTTTTTACACGAATGACTCTAAATTGGGGGATAAAGTTGGCCTGGGGTTTTATATATAAGACCCAGAAACAGAAATATTCCACCGTTAACCTAATCATAACACAAGCTTCCAGGCAGAAATCCGAGCATAACGGATCCGGAGCCCACGGTCCTTAATATATTCACCGACAGCCAGAAGGCAATTAGTTCGATATCAGGTGATATAATTAAATCTAAGATCGTATTGGATTGTATGAAAGCTTTAACTGAATACTCTGCCAGAGGTAAGGTTTACATCATATGTGTACCAGGCCACTCGGGAGTAGTCGGCAATGTAAGGCTTTAAAAGGAAGGGAGCTCGATGTAGTTAAACTGACAAACGCAAAACCATTCGATGCAACAAAAGCTAAATTAAAAATATGGGTGAGAGAATACCATAAGGCCTCTTGGAATAATGAAACGGTGGGTAAAACCACAAAGATCCTATGGGGTGACCCTGATGAGAACAAGAAGAGAAATCACCTCAAAATGAGCAAGTCTGAAGTTAGTATGATGGGTGACCCTGATGAGAACAAGACGAGAAATCTCCTCAAAATGAGCAAGTCTGAAGTTAGTATGATGGTACGTATTCTGAGTGGACACATAGGATTACGAGCACATCTATACAAAATTGGCCGTGCAGATTCTGACGAATGTAGAGCATGTTGAGAGGACAGTGAAACTCTGGAGCACTTTCTTTGCCACTGTTCTAAATTCGTCGAAGTTAGATGCAAGTATCTTGGAAGTGATGTTATTCCGTAAATAACATTTCTGTCTAACACTGATTGGAAATTCTTAGGAATTACTTCCAGAAAACTAAATTTCTGAACATTGAAAAATAATACACTCAGTGAAAATTTGTTTCTTTTTTTAATGAAAAGGCCTGATCGTGGCCTAGGTGTATTTCTTTGGATTTGATGTATTATACATCCTCTTATCAACCTAACCCAACTTAATTTAATTTATATTTTAATTTAAATTTTCGTTCTGTTTTACTTTTACAAAATACAAAATTCTGTTCATAATTGAGATATGAATAAAATCCACAAAAAAACTTATTTTTGACAATAGTTTCGGATATATCTCGAAAATATTGGTCATTTACTATAGCAAAACTTACTTTTCAATGACTACCACATATCGTTGGCATTACTTTTAAGTGCTCTCATAATGACTTATTTGTAAGCGAACGTGTGAAAATAATGCGTTAAAATGCTAAAGAAGATGTAGTGAAAAGCGCTTTTTTAAGCTTTTTTACTCATTACTAACCCGAAGAAATCTGGACATTTCAGGAACTTAAATTCAATAAACAACCGGACGGACAGTTTTAAAAGTTTTAGAACTTTAGATTTTAATAATTTTTATATAAAAGCTAATCGATTTTAACGTTGAGGAAGTTATGGAGTGCTTTTTGTCTAGATTTATTAAAGATTTTTTTTGATTTTTTTAATTTATAACATTTGCCTAACTAACACTTATATTTTAAGCCTTTTATTAATAAAAATATTTATAACCGTCCCAGAAATAATTTTATTTATTTTTAATTTTTTTTATTTAAAAAAGGTTATTAACACAATTATCAGTTAAATGCGTTAACATTAAGGCATTAATTGTCAAATCAAATGATTATGAAATATTTATAGCAAAGACAACTAAAGAGGGGGGTCTTTTCAACTTTCGAAAAATTAAAAAAAAATTAAAAAAAACACTGATAAGAAATTAAACAAAATTTAAAAAAATGTAAATATAAATTTTGTTAATTTTTTTTTTTGCTTTTTTTTTTTTTTCTTTAAATCTGAATTTTCAAACTTACCTTATGTTGAAAAAAATATGTTAAAATAATCCAAAAATGTTTTTACAGGAAAAGTTTATAAATTATCCAAAAATTGTAAAGAAATTTTCTTTAACGAATGTATCCAGAGAGTAACAAATTTTAATTAATTAACACTTATTAGTTTTTTTCTAATAAAATATAAAGAAATGCTTTTATCTGTTTTTAATTTTTTTTTTTCTTAAATTTTTTTTTTTTTGTTAATTTTTGGAAGTGGAAAACTTTTTGGCTTTTTCTTTAGAAATTTAAGAAATTTTTTGTTTTTCTTTTCTCAAACATTTATTTAAAAAAAAACACTTTTAGAAACAGTATCATTTAAGTGTGTATATTTTTAGCACTAGGAAGTTTATTTGTTTTTTTATTATTTAGATTTCTTTTCTTTTAGAAATTTTTTTTGTGTCTTTAACAGCAGCGTAATTTGGTTTGTTGGCTCTGGCTGCTGTGGATGATGGCTGTATACCAAATAGTTTTGAATTTTTTGTTATTTTCTTTATTTTTTGCATTTAAATGTTAAACATGTTCAGGAATCTACACAAATGTACATTTTTTATACATAATTGTATGTAGTATGTGAGGTTTATTTAAAGATAACATTTTTTTTCTTTTGGGGAAAAAAACCACTTTAAAAATATTGGGACTGCTTTAGATTTCATTTGTTAATCCTTGCACTTTTTTTTGCAGTTATAATTTTTTTTATATATTTTAAAACTTGTTATAAAAATTTTATTTGTTTTTAAATTTTTATTTAATTTTTTTTGTAAAAAAAATTTTGTTTGTTTTTTTAAGATTTTTTTAAATTTTTTATCATAAACATATTTTGGGGTTTTTTTGTTTTTTAAACTTTATGTGGGCAAAAAATTTTTTGTTCTGTTGTTAATTTATATTTATTTGTTTCTTTAAATTTTATCACTTTCTTGTTTTTTTTTAAAGAAATTTTCACTTTTGTCTAGAATTCTTGTGGTTTAAGAAAAACAGTTGTGGTAAAAGTAAATTCTGTTTTTTTCCATTACTATTGAATTTGTATTGAAATTTTTTGAATATGCCGCGCATTGATACTCTCGGTAGCTCTTACAGATAAATACTCTTTAACTGCTAAAGTTGTTGTTGCTACTTATTCTTTATTTTCACAATTCATTGCAGTTTCAGACAAAAAAAATTGAAAAAAAAAGCACAACAAAGACCCAATGAAATGCTTGAAACGTTAACAATATGAAAAAGAGCTATTTATTTAACACACAGATACACCATGCGACAGACACAACGACACGTTAAACGCACACACACATTCACACGTAAACATACAATATGCATCCATCGAATACACACGAGAGGATGATGTCAATTTACACTTTCGGTAAAGCAAGAGGAGATTCGCTTGTTTTTTTAGTGTGTTTTTCTTTTAGTGAATTTTTATTATTGTTGTTGTTGTTATTTGATGTTCTGTTACTGGAGATGGTCGGTTGGTTGTTTGTTTGCTTGGTGGATGATTACTGTTAAACCGTATTAATGTTCATCATCCGCTTAGATGTTCTATTCACTTCGATGAACATCTTGTAACTATTTTCAAAAAGAGTATACAAGCAACGCCAGACCCATCAAACCAAACAACAAACGAACCAACCAACTAGCCAGCCAGCCAAGCAAGACAAAACAGACATTAGCAGCAAAAGCTATACTATACACTAACAACAACAACAACAGCAATAACAACTACCAGCCAGCAGCAGCAACATTAACATCACCCCAGCACTAAGTATTAACTCGAACCACACAACTAAATCTGCCTGCCTGCCAGCCAGCAAGCAATCCAACAAACACACACTCAGACACTGCTACAATATATGTGACTGACTAACTGACAGTGAGTCCAACTTGTACACGATGAAAATCACAACGAGATCTGATGGCCGGGTATGATGGTCTTACTCATACTTTACTTTAGTTCTGAACACAAAATACACTCACTCTTCTCCACTCTCGTTGTTGTCGTAAACAATAAAAATTATCAAAACTCATACGTGTGAGTCCATTACATGCCCAAGACTAAAGACCACAACAGTAACAACAACGAAATATAACGCGCCTCAAACAACAAGTGATAATGCAAAGAAAGCAAGAGTTACCAAGAGTTATTATTTTACGAGTATAACTCGTAAAACAGGAAAGAGAACAAACATAACAATTAAAAGAGCTAAAGAGATATTTTTACAATTGAACGGCGAAAAATAATCAAAATAATAACAGAAAACACAAAAACTGCTTACTCTGAGTAAATATACAAGACCAACAAGCAAGAGTATCCAACTCAATACAACGGATACAAAGCAAAAAAACAACAAAACACGCACTGTTTATCAACAACAACAACACAACTGCAAAAAATCCCCAACACGAAAATTTGATGCATTTCAAACAAACGAAATACGAAAGAATAATGAAAAAAGAGTACTTTACATTGCACTACTCACACCAGCAACAACAACAACGACAACATTAACAGAAAGACCAACCAACAACCACTATCACAGAACAGAAGACGACGACTGTGACAACACGAACAAACTCTCTTTTTGTACACTACAAGCTTAACCCGTAGTGCTTCGCTACTCGAAATGAAATTACATACAAAAATTTTGAATAGCAAAAGTACTGTTGATTCTCTTAGTGAATTCTTAGTTGTGGTACCAAAACTGCCTTCAAAAAGTACCATTTGTAAATTGAAAAAGTACCAAAAATTCCCATTCGGAAATTTTGCGGTTTCACATTTTCAATTTTATGTTTATTGATTTAATATCATAGAAAACTCAATAAGTACCATTTAAAGAAAAAGTACCTTTTATATATAGGATCAAATGAGGCCCGATCATTATGAAAATCATCAGTATCATTAAGACTTATATAAAACTAAATGTTGCCGATTTTTGATGTGATACAAGAACTTTTAACATATTTATGAGCTCAAAGGCCCTATTCGGGGGTTCTACGAAATAATGGATGAATTTTAACCATTTTCAATAGGCTTTGTCCTTGGGTCAAACGCTATGTACCACATTTCATCAAATTATCTTGAAAATTGCTAACTGTAGAGTGCGCATAAGGTTTACACACAGTCGGACAGATACACATAGCTAAATCGACTCAGAAAGTGGCTTTGAGCCGATTGTCATACTTCTACAATATCTTTGGGTGTTATAAACATCAGCACAAACGCATAATACCCTGATTGATTGATTAAGAGGGCACCAAGCACTACGATCCAAGTTAAGATCTTTTGTGCAGCTCTTTTGGTTCACCATTGGAGATTAAGTTCATGTATAAATCTTAATGTTCTAGACGGTGAGAGATTGAATATTTTATTAGGCGAAAGAAAAGCGCCTCCCAGAATACTCACTCTGTGAGACCATAACGGCTGACAGTCACAAAGTATTTGTTCAGAGGTGTTTCATCATGCATTTCGCAGAATATGCATAGGCTCGTCACATTGTTACCAAGAATGTGCTGGTGGTATCTAAGTCCACAGTGTCCGGTATAAAGTTCCGTTAGTAATCTTAGGTCACTCTTGTTAAGTGACAGTAACTTTTGGGATTTACCTTTCATTAGCATTATGAAGCTTTTTGCCTGTCTGAGTCCTGATATTGACTCCCAGTGGCTGAGAAAATCAGATTTAACATATGAATCACATTTTTCCCTAATGTATCCTTTGGGGATACCAAAGAATGGTTCTGGTCCAATAAATGGGCGCCGTGCGCCAATGTTTGGCAGACAATTTTCTCTTTCATTGCCAGAGTGTCCTTCATGGTCAGGTACCCAACATAATTTGGGTTTATTATGTTTACCCGGTTCATTTAGAGATGTCAAACAGTCAAGTACGACACCCGACCTGATTTCATATGATAGTATAACACCCTCCCCATTATAGTGGTGTAGGGTAAAAAAGTACCAATTGAAAAAGTACTAAAATGTTAAATCTTGTAGCTGCTCAAAAATACCATAAAGATTCCCTTTTATAGATTTCCTTTCATTCCAGATTCCTTTCACTTCAGTATTAAATTCAATAGATATACAACTTATAGACTCTTATTCAATCAGGTCCTCATATGTTCAATTACATATTAACATATTAAAGAAAAATTCAAAAAGTACTATTTGAAGTAAGAAAATAACATGCCCGTTTTTCCCTTTTTTCATAAATATTCGAAATTTCATAAAACCTTTTATTCAAAAAAGAAATGATTCTAGGTCCAACCGTTTGGGTTGAACGACAGAGTCACTCATTAATGTGATACTTTCATATACACACATATAGATTGCTGTTGTTGTTGCTACGAAAGCCAAATAGACGAAGCTCCTCTGATTAAGCAGACACGAAACCAAACGAATAACTAAAGAACAAAAACTATGTATGAAAATAGCAAACTAAAGAACTGTTTGCTGCTAGTGTAGTTGTTGTTGCTGCTGCTGGTGGGGGATATGAAAACAACAGCAAAAAAAAAAAAAAAACACAACTACATAAAACTACTGTTAATGCGAGTGCATGCAGCCATCTCCAAATACACACACAGCACACACTTGTTAAACTAATATGAAATACAACAAGAACAAAATGTATCTATGAGAAGAAAGAAAAATAGCTAAAGAAACACTACAAAAACAAAACAGAGAATCTATTAATAGTGAGAAGACTCTTTATAATTATTTGTTATTTTTTGTTAATTCTTACAAGTGTTTTTCTAATTTCGTTTTTTGCATTGTCCAGTGCTTTATATAAGTTTGTATACATGTACATACATATTACTTATTTACTAAATAGTTGTTGCTATTTTTTTTTTTTTGTCTAATGTTATGAAATATTTTTAAGAGTATTTTTAGAAATTAAAGAGACTTAAGCAAACAAATACATAGTCTCTTAAAATTTGTTTAATTAAACAGAAATATACTAGAAATAGTTGTAGTTCTTTTTTAAGAAAAAAACATCTTATTTTATATGATGCCATGGATTTTAGAAATATTTTATTATTTTTGTTAAGTTTTAGTGATAAGAGATTTGTGTTTTGTTATCAGTATTTAGAAGAACAAAAAAAGAAAAATAGACTCATAGAAAAAAGATCAAGTTTGTAATAAACCAAATAAACAATTATCTGATTAGACAAATGTTTTTAATGTAATTAAGAAAAAAAGAAGAAAAATTGTTTCAAGATAGAGATTAAAGAGGAATATAAAACAAGGAAAATTAAATCATAAAAAAAACTTTAAAAAATACTGAAAATTTTTCTATAAAAAATTCTTAATATTCAAGTTTTTTATATAGAAAATTTTAAATATTCAAATTTTTCTACAGATAGAATATTGTCAATATATTGAATATTTTTCTATAAAAAATTGTTAATATTGAACATTTTTTCAATAAAAAATTTTTTTAAACAAAAAAATGTCAATTTTAAAATTTTTTCTATAAAAAACTGAAAATTTGTCTATAACAAATTGTCAATATTGAACATTTTTCTATCAAAATTTGTCAGTATTAAAAATTTTTCTATAAAAATTGTCAATATTGAACATTTTTTTTTTATAAAAAAAATTAAAATTTTGAAAATTTTTCTATAAAAAATTGATAATATTGAAAAATTTTCTATAAAAAATTATTAATATTGAAAATTTTTCTATAAAAAATTGATAATATTGAAAAGTTTTCTATAAATATTGTCAATATTGGAAAATTATCTACAAAAAAATGTAAATTTTAAAAATTTTTCTATAAAAAATTTACAATTTTGAAAATTTTTCTATGAAAAATTGTAAGTATTGAACATTTTTCTATGAAAAAATGTCAGTATTAAACATTTTTCTATAAAAAATTGTCAGTATTAAAAAAATTGTCAATATTGAAAAATATTGAAAATTTTTCTATAAAAAATTGTCAAAATTGAAAAGTTTTCTATAAAAAATTGTCAATATTGAAAAATTTTCTATAAAAAATTGTCAATATTGAACATTTTTCTATAAAAAATTGTGAATATTAAAAAATTTTCTATAAAAATATATAAAAATTTTTAATTTTGGAAATTGAAATTTTTTATTGAAAATAAAAAAATTCCTATAAATCAAATTGTATACAAATAAATAGTTAGGTTAGGTTGATAGGAGGATGTATAATATTATTTTTCAATGTTTAGAAACTGAGTTTCGTGGACGTAATTTCTAGGAATTTTCCAATTAGTGTTAGTTAGGAATGTTATTTCCGAAATAACATCACTTCCAAGATTAATGGATCTAACGTCGACAAATGCCTGACAGTGGCAAAGAAAGTGCTCCAGAGTTTCACTGTCCTCTCCACATGCTCTACATTCGTCTGAATCCGCACGGCCAATTTTGTATAGATGTGCTCGTAATCCTATGTGTCCACTCAGAATACGTACCATCATACTTACTTCAGACTTGCTCATTTTGAGGAGATTTCTCTTCTTGTTCTCATCAGGGTCACCCCATAGGATCTTTGTGGTTCTACCCACCGTTTTATTATTCTTACCCATAGATTTAATTCTATCATCTGATATCGCCCTAATTGCCTTCTGGCTGTCGGTAAATATATTAAAGGCTGTAGGCGTTATATTTATTCTAATCCAATTTACACATTCCGTTATTGCTCGAACTTCTGCCTGGAAGCTTGTGTTATGATTAGGTAAACGGTGGTATATTTCTGTTTCTGGGTCTCTTTATCGCCCAATTTAAAGCCATCCGTGTAACAACGGATTCCTACTGGTATTTGCTCTAGTTTTCCGCATGATCAAGACATTCTATCTGGGATCAGCGTTTCAAAGTTTCCGACATTTTATGTGTCTGGTATACGACCAGGCACGTCCGAAATAAATAGAAAGTATTAAAAATTTTAATTTCTTCTATAAAAAGTTTTCAAAACTAAATTTTTTAAAAAAAAAATTCTACAAGAAATTTTAATTTCAAGATAAAAATTTACATGTTTATTCCAAGGCTGTTTCCGCAAGTTCTAATATTTTGAATATTAACTTATCTTATGTAAATTTCTTATGATTTTTCTTTAAAAAAATTAAAATTTTCCCAAAAAATAAACTTTCCGAAAAAAACAAACATGAATAAAAAAAATTAGCATTTGACTGAAAACAAAAGTGACAAACAAAAGAAAATATGCATGTGTTAAAAAGGTCAAATGTTAACTTAACCAAAAAAACCAAAAACACAAATCTTCAGGAAAACAAAGCAGCAATTGTTGTCAAAAAATATACAATACAAAATGAAAAAGAAATACCCAAAAAAAATAAACTAACTCAACTAAACTCTTTACAAAGCAACGCAATGAAGAACAATTTGTATACAAAAAGTCATACAGACAACGACAGCCAGATATACACGTCGTAACATCACAGTTTTCATAACTAGGCCAGACCACCATCGCCAGTCACCACCACCAACACCATCATAGTCTTCATCATCATCATCACCATTATCATTTCAATTTACATTATAGTAGTTTGTACATCCACTTTATCCGTACTTTTCTTATATACTCCTCCTCCCTATGTTATGGGTATTTGTTGTTGTTTTTGTCATATTGTTGTTGTTCATTATGAAGATACACAATAAGAAGAAAGAATTTAGACAAAGACATTACTCAGTTGGTCTAGTAAGCAGTGATTTTAAAAGTTGGTTTCTTTTGAATGGTATTGATATCTTTTGAATAGAATTATATTTATTTGTAATTATCCCCCTTATAACTGCTGTTTAAACTGTGACAAATTAATCAATTTAAAAACAATTGATCAATTAGAGATTTTATACATTGTTTAGGTAGACAAAAATGGATTAAATGGATTCCAGAAAAAACTTTCCAATGACTATTATATATCATTCTGATTATGTAGAAGTAATATAATAATGTTTTATTAATAACCCCTTACTTGATAATGATAGTTTTTGCTGGGGACAATTATTAGTTTAGTGAAAAATTGATTCCTAAATCAACGTACATCTGCCGCAATGCGAATGGTTCTATGCTAGAAGATTGAATGTTCCGGAGCACAACATAAACTTTTAGGCGGAAGTCTTGAATGTCCTGAATACTCAATGTGTCAAATATTTAACATCTAAGGCAATAAAGAGATTATCTGCCGAAAAGTTGTCCCCATTACCATATTTTTTATTAAAAGCAGGGTATTTGAAAAAGTTAATCTTATAAAACGAACACTATTCGAGTCAACGAGAGCGAATTTTAAAGCATGATTCTAGTAACTTTAAGAGAATCCCACTAATCCATTAAGAATAATGGAAAGGTAACTAGCACTGAGGTAAACCAAACGAAAGGAGTCCGAGAACCCTCTTATGTGGGAGCAAATCCAACGTCATTCTGATCGTACATATCCAGACTAGATATAGAGGACAGCGATTAGATGAACGGAATGTGATAAATAAAGAGAGAGCTTTTAGTAAGGATACTGATCCCTAAATGATTGGGAAATTTCAAGGATTTACGTTCAGGACATGGAATTTCTGAATCATTGGACAATAATTTCATGTAAAGGAGTGCACTACAGGACGCTCTAATGGTTTTGGTGTATATCTTTATGATATGATATTTACAGTATCGTCCTCTTCAACCTAAACTACATAATAGTAGTAATGGGGATTACTAACGCTATGGGGAATATGTTAATTCCAATATGTATACATTGATGACGTGTCCTATAACCGCTTTTGGCGAGTTCACCTAAAGTAAAAAGCCGTTCGGCTTTTAGCGCCGCCTCATATCTTAAATATGTTTCAATGGGTGGAATAGTGGTGTCTCCATTTTAATTTCCGGTCGAGGATTACACCTAAGTACTTAACTTTGTCTGTCACTGGTATCTTTTTACCCAGGAGGTAAGGTTCCGTATATGTAGAAATGTTTGTCTTTCTTGTGAAAAGACAGATTTCCGTTTTTTCCGGGTTAACATTTAGGACTCTCGGTTGAGCCCAGCTTAAGGCCGTATTCAGAGTCTCCTCAGCTCTTCTACAAGTAATTTGGATCCCTTCCCTTTAAAAGTATTACGACAACGTCAGCATAGCAGACAGGTCTAAATCCTTTCCCGGTTAGGGTCCTTAAGAGGCTATTAATCGTGGTAACCCAGAGTAAAGATCACAAAATGCCACCCTGCCTTTTTCCTGATACATAGTTATATCGTACATGTCGCAGCTTATCCATCTGTTCCTTAGCATGTGGTTAATCCAGTTACGGAGCACCCAGCCAACATAAAACTGGCCTAAGGATTGGATAAGAGTATCAGTGTGCACCTTATTGAAGGTAATATGTTAATTAAATTTGTAATTTATCTACAATTGAGGAGGCAGATTGAGGGTTATGATTTAAAGACTTTTGTCATATATGTACGTCACAAAATAGGTACACAATGATGAACGATTTTGTAAGCAGTCAAAGCTTTCTTTTCCGAAAGCTTACTTTCAACAATGAAATCTAGTTAACATTTGTAACATATTATGAACCGACTCCTTCAAGTAACTGCCTTTCAAATACAGATTTTATGTAAATCATAAAAAAATGTTTGTTAAAGTATCAAAAATTTAAAAAAAACTAAAAATTTACATTAGAAATAGAAAAAGTTTTTAAGGAAATTTTCGAAGCATACAGAAAAAAAAACTCATTTAATTCATGGTCGTGTATAAAATATAATACAAACTGACATTAAACAGCGAGTGAATGAACGCCAAAACATGATTATTGTTGTTGTTGTTGTTCTCTTTAACTACTTGAGCCTTTTTCTATTACTAAATAGCAGGAGTTTTTGTATATGTATGTAAGTGTGTTTGTAGGAGAAAGAGTATTGTAGCGGAAACGGATATGGCTCATGAACTGTATGGTACACATCATTATTTATAATAATGGTGTATGGAACATAAAAAGCTTAGGGTAAAACCAAGTAGGTTTTTCCGTAAACCCTTTTTAAAAGTTAGATTTTTTTCACAAAAAAACAAATTAGTATTTATTTTTTTAAAACAGGTAGAATATTTTAAAATATATTACTCATACGTCTCAGTAAACATTTTGAACTAAACAACAAAGTAACTAAAAGATAAATTAGCTTTTTTTTAAATATAGCAACCAATTTTAAAGCGTTTTAAAAAGTATTTTAAATGCTTTTTTTTCAAAGTTTGGGTTTGCTTTTTTTTGTTATTTCCTTTTTTAAATTTTTGTAATAAAATATTTGGTTTAAATGGTTTTTTTAAAACATTAAAGAGTTTATAACAAAACGCTGCTGCCTACAAAGTAAATATTTAAATGTTGAACTACACTAAAATAAACTGCCATTTAAATTTTAAAGCAAAATTTAACAGCTACCAACACCAACCAACCAACCACACATGCCAAAAATAAGCAGAATATTCTAATGATAACAAATGTCATGAAGTCATAATGCCAAAGAGAACAAAATACTAAAAAACAAAAACAAATCATATTTGTTTGCCACTTGGTGGCATCATAGTCATCATCATTATCTTGGTCTCTGGAGTTCAGTCTTTTCAATTTTTTGTTTTTTACACACAAACATTTAAGCTGTAAATATTTGCTTTGGCTGCTGTGGTTACCTTTGCCTTTGGTTGGCTGTTCTTTTGCGTTTCTTTGTAAACTTCAAATAAAATGTCAAAAGTTTTAAAATTAAAGAAAAGTAAAGAAATCTTATTTCAAGAGGAGTTCACATATACATACATACCTACTACTCAAATGAATATAAACGTAAAGCACTTAAAAAGTGTCGATTATGTTGCTGTGTTACGAGTATTTTGTATCTAAGTTTTCGTTTTTTTTCTACCTGTGTCGACTTGTTTTTAATGTTTTAATACATTTTGGCATGCTTTTGGGTAATAATTCACAGATTAACGCCATTTAGTTCTTTGGTATATAAAACAAAATGTAGAAAAAAAAACTTAAGACCAACAACAAATTTCGGTTGAATTTGTAAGGATTTTTGCATTAAAAACAAATCAAACAGTTTCAAATGTTTGTTGTTGTTAGAGGTTTTGCTAAGATGAAAACATAACTTTGGCATGACTAATCGTTGTTAATTTAACAGGATTTTTTCATGTTTGACATTTTGAAAGATAGCGAACAGTGGCATGAAATAAAATAAGTTTAGGTGAAAAGTTTAAAGTAAAGCTTTTAAAAAGAAAAAAAGCTTTGTTAAGTAAAGTGAAAGTTTTTATTGTGTTGTAAGGCAAGAAAAGCTATAAATGTTCTCCAAAGTTGTTTGGAACATTAACTGTTTGTTGCCTATAAACAATAATAATATATTTGTTTAAAAACGGATTCTTTAAAACAACAGTGTAGTGTAAATGTAAAATAACTTTTTTGCAAAAAGCTTTTATATATAAACATGCTCACTTGGATGAGAAAGAGCAATAATTTTTGCAAATAGCTCTTTTATATAAAAAAAAACTTATTTGGGTGAAAAAGAGCTTTACTTAAGGGTGTAATTTATTTAGAATAAAATAGTTTTAAAACTATTTTCCGGAGAAACAAAATTTGCACAAAGCTCTTTTTTATGCAAAAAAACTTTTTGAGGCTAGAAAAGCTTTACACTAAAGCTGTTATATGGAAATTATTTAGAATTTGTATTGCTTTTAAACAATTTTACGAGTAAAGCTTTTTTCTGAAAAAGCTTTTTTTGCGAAAAAGCTTATTTAGGTAAAAAAGAGCTTTTCTTAAAGCTTTTAGAGAAAATTAAAAAAAAATTAAATAAAAACACTTTCTTACAAAAAGCTCTTTTATGTAAAACAGAATTTAATAATATAATAATTTTACGAAAAACACTTTCTTTGGTGAAAGCTTTTTGATGCGAAAAAACTCTTTAAAGTGAGAAATTGCTTTACATAAACGTGTTATTTAGAAATTATTAAGAGTTTGCATTGGTTGTAAACAATTTAAGGAGCTTTTTGCGAAAAAAATCTTATTAACGCTAGAAAGAGCTGTATCTAAATTTAAAATTTGGTTTATTAAAAACAATTTTACAAGATAATAAAGCTTTTTTACACACAGCTCTTTTATGGGAAAAAGCTCATTTGAAGACACAATGGTTCTAAGCTTATTTAGGTGAAAAAGAACTTGTCTTAAAGCTTTTAAAGAAAATTAATAAAAATAAGAATTAAAACTGTTTTTTTTTGCAAAAAGCTCTTTTAAGTGAAAAAGAGTTTTACATAAGTTATATAGAAATTTACGATAATATTTATTAAAGCTATTTTAGGCAAAAAAGCTGTTTTAGATGAAGTTGTTATATAGAAAAATTATATAAAATTTCATTGATGGAAAATAATTTTACGAGAAACCTATTCTTTTGTGAAAGCTTTTTTATGCCAAAAAGCTCATTAAAGTGTGAAAGAGCTTTACATAATCATGTTATTTAGAAATTATTTAAAGTTTGAATTGGTTGTAAACAATTTAAGGAGCTTTTAATGGAAAAGCTCAAAAAGCTCCATTTTTTTATTTAAAATTTAATGTGTTTTATTATCCTTATATAGTTATTTGTCCCACTGTTTATTTGTAGATTTTTTATTTATAATTCATTCATAATTTATTTTTGTGTTTAAGGTGAGGTTTACTTTTTTGTTATGGACTCAAACCTTTTTGCTTAATATTTCAAAAAAACAATCAAGTTCATCTATAGAAAAAAAGTTTGCTAATTGTGTAGGAGTGTGAAAAGGTTTAAAAAACCTGAATAGTAGTGCAGCAGTAGCTACAATAATATTTAATAAAATTAATTTCCTTTTTTTACAAAATTAGACTTTAACCTAAAAGTGAGTTTTTTTCTGCAATACTTAGTTTGTTGTACAAAAAAGCAAACATTTATTTCATTTGTTACAAAAATGTTTATTTTCTCATTTCTGTAACTCAATACGAAATGTCTATTCCTCAGAAATATGTATTTATATCAAATAACAGTCTGTTTACATTATATCTTATATATTTATTTATGTCGTTATGCTTATAAACTAATAAATTGTTTGTTTTATTATTTATTACTTGTACAGGAATTCTTATACATATGAAGTTTTGAAATACACTTTTCTAAAAAAAATATAATTCTGTTTGTCGAAGGAAGGCACGATAAAATCCTAATGGAAAATTTTAGTTAGGGGGCTGAAATTTTATATAAATACTAGCTATACCCAGTGTGCTTCGCTACCCTCATCGTAATGAAATAAAATAAATATTACTCTAAATTTTCAGTCAGTCCAATATACATATACATAACGAAAATGTAACAGAAAGTCTATTTTTTAGATTCTCCTAATTTTATGTCTCTAGGTTTAATATTATAGAAAATTCAAAAAGTACCTATTGAAGAACGAAAAAGTACCAAAAAGTCCTATTTTATAGGTTCTCATTTACTCCAAAAAATCCCCTTTTATGAGTTCTCCATAGAGACTCCAGTCTCTATATGCCTAATATTATAGGAAATTCAAAAAGTACTTTTTGAAAAACGAAAAAATACCAAAAAATAGTGCTTTGTACTGGAGTTCCAAGTAACATCCCATTGGTATATTTACTAAATCTATCATTTTCTCCAATTTTATTAAAATTGGGTCAGTTTGAAAATTTCCCGTTTTTTCCCCTTTTGGTACTTTTTTTTCTCCCTATTGAAGTTATAAACATTTTATTACAAAAAGTTGCAATATCGTAGTGGGCGCCCATCATTAAGTATTTATTCATATGTTAATACAAATCAATACATAGGAAACAATGTTTTATGCAAAAAGTACCTAAAATAGGTACAATTTTCATCCCTTAAACGTCCGAATATCCAAAAAGTAATAAATTCGTATTTTTATTTTTTCGTTAGATTATAAAGGGGTCAAAAATATTTTTTGTATGTTTATTGGTTTAAAAGATACATGGGATTCAAAAAAGTACCAAGATAACGTTTTTACCCATTTATTCCCTAAAGGGGCCGAATTTGAAAAAAGACACCAGACACCTGTCCGCTTATATTTTATTTGAACGACAATTTATTATTTAAACTTGTTTTCTATTTTTTCTAGTTTACCCCTAAACATTTTCATTTCCAAGAATTCCGTCTTAGTGGATTTTTGTGGTGGAAGACCAATCTCCTGTCCAAATTTTTAGCTTCAACTGTTTAGGCTGTGCGTCGATGAATCAGAGTCAGTCAGTAACGTTAGAATTTTGTTTATATAGATTCTCTATTATATTGAAAATTAGTAATATCAACAACAAAAAGTGGTGGATAGAACAACTAATACCATAGTCGAAAAGACTAGAAGTCTCCCCAGTGTGAATAGCTCTGAAGTTAGTAAGATGATTCTTTGTGAACATAAAGGCTTAGGGACACAACTATAAAGAATTGCACGATCGGATTCAGACGAATGTAGAGTATGCAAAGAAAACAGCGAAATGCTCGAACACTTTGTCTGCCATTCGGATTTTGTCGGAAGATGTTCCAAACATTAGATTTTAAATAAAATTATCTAAAGAATCATAGCATTATAATCTCTACCGATTTCATCTTTACGATAGACTGATAAACATATTGTCTTAAGTATTCATGAATCTAAATACCCACACAATGGTTAAACTGTGACAGTTTTTGTCATCTGTTTGAAATCAATTTATGTAACAAAGTCTTTATTTAACTCTTTTTTCGCTTTTTTAGCGTGTTTAAGCTTTTGTAAGTTACAATATAAGCAAGAAAAACAAAAGTTTACAAAAATGTTATGTATTCTTAAGGTTATTTTGGGTTTAGGTCAAAGATGTTGGCTGAACTTACATTAAACAAATACAGTCTTTTATATACAAAGTAAATTTACAAATAATGAAATAAGATAAAATATATTTTTTCTTTTTAAAGTTACTACTTCTTCACTAACACCAAGTAAATGCCTCAAAGTACTTGACAGTTAAATTGACACCTCTTAATAACTGTCACATACACACACACGCACACGCATGGATGCTTGAAGCAACCATGTTTGTAATAGTTAAGCAAAATGGTTTTTTTTAAAGGGTAATTATCATTTTGTTTTAGTTGTTATTGTAACTAAAGATGTCCATTACTTTGTGGTCTAATGTTTAAAATTTTGTTAACAAAAATTTCAAATTAAATACAAGATTTGTTACTAAAATTTCGGTGTGTGTTTTTTTTAGGTTGAAGTTTAACAAGATTAACGAAACGAAAAAAAGTGACAGTGATTGTTAAGTGAGGCACATTGCCAGTGGCAGAGAGTTTAAAAGGTTCATAAAAGTCAAGTTTATAAAAATTAAACAACAAAAGTAAAACCGTCCAAATACGAAACTAAAAGTAACGTTTATTTTAAAATTTTTAACAGTGACAAATGCAAGTTATTTCCTTAAAACAAAAGTGTGATTTTTTATGTTAGTTTTGAAATTCGAAATAAACCAGACATTAGTTTTTTTACAGGCGTGGTCCATTCTTTGTCACTTTAAGCTTAAGTGGCGCGACTTAAACTTGAGTCTTCTTTTATTTATAACCAATTATATGGTAAACTTCTTCATGTTGTTGCTATTATTGGCTTAAATTTTTGTCTTCTAATTTTGTTGTCCCAAAAAGTAGAGAAAAAAAAAATCACATCTTAATGAATCAAGGTTAGTCTTGGAATTAAAAAGCCAAACTGCACCGACGCCTTTAATTCCATAAATACGCGAATACATTAAAAATCACACACTCGCACATAAAACACAACACTGTCTTGAAATTAACAAAAAGAAAAAAATCACAGAAATAATAAAATAAAGAACACATTTGTACCCAAAACGTAATATGGAAAAAAATTAACAAATATTTTTATTTTTGCTTGTTTGAAAGACTGCATAAATCAATAAAAACATTTTTGGCGTTATGGTCAAACCATAAAAAGACACAAAAGTTTAGAGTCAAATAAGCAATAATGCACAAAAAAAAAAAAAAATAAGCAAACGCAACAACTAGATTCAATAAAAGTCGACTAATATATAAACTACATAAAAACTTTTCAGTAGGATTCAAGACTAATCCGCAATAACTCTCTTTTGCCATCGATAAAACATAAATGCGGCACTACCTTAGTATAGGGTACTCTTCATGAAGTTGGATGACACATTCAATAATGCTCTTTTTTGGGGGGTTTAACAATGTATAAAACATTATATTCTTGGTATATATTTTTTTGCTCCTTATCTCTGAAGTTGTTTTGGTATTTTTATATTCTTCTTAATATTTTTTAAATATACTTTTTAATGAAGTTTTTTTTTATGCAAATGAGTGTTTCATAAAATTAAAAATAAACCACAGATTTAAAAACAAAACAACTTGGATTCCATATGTTAATTTATTTATGTTTAATATTTCTTTATGCTGTTAAAGTAAGCTGGAAATAGTTTGTGGTTTATCGGATCCATTTTAGATTTAATAACTATTTTAGACGCCTTAATGGAAACTTTTACCGTAAGCTAAGTTGTTCGAGCTTCAGGGTTAGTTAATAATATTATCAAAATGCAACGAATGCTAGAGAAAATTTCCCACAGAGATTAGGTTAGTTTTTCAGCAAACAAATCGGAAATCAGAATTTGAGATCATTTTACCAAATCAAGAGTAGTGGCGACAAATAGATTAATCGCTATTTACAATTGCAGTTCTAGTTTAGTTCTAGTTCAGTTCTAGTTCAGTTCTAGTTCAGTTCTAGTTCAGTTCTAGTTCAGTTCTAGTTCAGTTCTAGTTCAGTTCTAGTTCTGTTCTAGTTCAGTTCTAGTTCAGTTCTAGTTCAGTTCTAGTTCAGTTCTAGTTCAGTTCTAGTTCAGTTCTAGTTCAGTTCTAGTTCAGTTCTAGTTCAGTTCTAGTTCAGTTCTAGTTCAGTTCTAGTTCAGTTCTAGTTCAGTTCTAGTTCAGTTCTAGTTCAGTTCAGTTCTAGTTCTAGTTCAGTTCTAGTTCAGTTCTAGTTCAGTTCAGTTCTAGTTCAGTTCTAGTTCAGTTCTAGTTCAGTTCTAGTTCAGTTCTAGTTCAGTTCTAGTTCAGTTCTAATTCAGTTCTAGTTCAGTTCTAGTGCAGTTCGAGTTCAGTTCTAGTTCAGTTCTGGTTCAGTTCTAGTTCAGCTCTAGTTCAGTTCTTGTTCAGTTCTAGTTCAGTTCTAGTTCAGTTCTAGTTCAGTTCTAGTTCAGTTCTAGTTCAGTTCTAGTTCAGTTTCTAGTTCAGTTCTAGTTCAGTTCTAGTTAAGTTCTAGTTAAGTCTAGTTCAGTTCTAGTTCAGTTCTAGTTCAGTTCTAGTATCTAGTTCTAGTTCAGTTCTAGTTCAGTTCTAGTTCAGTTCTAGTTCAGTTCTAGTTCAGTTCTAGTTCAGTTCTAGTTCAGTTCTAGTTCAGTTCTAGTTCAGTTCTAGTTCAGTTCTAGTCAGTTCTAGTTCAGTCTAGTTTCAGTTCTAGTTCAGTCAGTTCTAGTTCAGTTCTAGTTAAGTTCTAGTTCAGTTCTAAGTTCAGTTCTAGTCGTTCTAGTCAGTTCTAGTTCAGTTTCTAGTTCAGTTCTAGTTCAGTTCTAGTTCAGTTCTAGTTCAGTTCTAGTTCAGTTCTAGTTCAGTTCTAGTTCAGTTCTAGTTAGTTCAGTTCTAGTTCAGTTCTAGTTCAGTTCTAGTTCAGTTCTAGTTCAGTTCTAGTTCAGTTCTAGTTCAGTTCTAGTTCAGTTCTAGTTCAGTTCTAGTTCAGTTCTAGTTCAGTTCTAGTTCAGTTCTAGTTCAGTTCTAGTTCAGTTCTAGTTCAGTTCTAATTCAGTTCTAGTTCAGTTCTAGTTCAGTTCTAGTTCAGTTCTAGTTCAGTTCTAGTTCAGTTCCAGTTCAGTTCTAGTTCAGTTCTAGTTCAGTTCTAATTCAGTTCTAGTTCAGTTCTAGTTCAGTTCTAGTTCAGTTCTAGTTCAGTTCCAGTTCAGTTCTAGTTCAGTTCTAGTTCAGTTCTAGTTCAGTTCTAGTTCAGTTCTAGTTCAGTTCTAATTCAGTTCTAGTTCAGTTCTAGTTCAGTTCTAGTTCAGTTCTAGTTCAGTTCTAGTTCAGTTCCAGTTCAGTTCTAGTTCAGTTCTAGTTCAGTTCTAGTTCAGTTCTAGTTCAGTTCTAGTTCAGTTCTAGTTCAGTTCTAGTTCAGTTCTAGTTCAGTTCTAGTTCAGTTCTAGTTCAGTTCTAGTTCAGTTCTAGTTCAGTTCTAGTTCAGTTCTAGTTCAGTTCTAGTTCAGTTCTAGTTCAGTTCTAGTTCAGTTCTAGTTCAGTTCTAGTTCAGTTCTAGTTCAGTTCTAGTTCAGTTCTAGTTCAGTTTCTAGTTCAGTTCTAGTTCAGTTCTAGTTCAGTTCTAGTTCAGTTCTAGTTCAGTTCTAGTTCAGTTCTAGTTCAGTTCTAGTTCAGTTCTAGTTCAGTTCTAGTTCAGTTCTAGTTCAGTTCTAGTTCAGTTCTAGTTCAGTTCTAGTTCAGTTCTAGTTCAGTTCTAGTTCAGTTCTAGTTCAGTTCTAGTTCAGTTCTAAGTCAGTTCTAGTTCAGTTCTAGTTCAGTTCTAGTTCAGTTCTAGTTCAGTTCTAGTTCAGTTCTAGTTCAGTTCTAGTTCAGTTCTAATTCAGTTCTAGTTAGATCTAGTTCAAAAAAGTACTTTTCAATAACGCAGTTTTTATAATTGCCTTGATATTATTCGCTATAATATCTGGAAATTGATATTGGAAAATTGTAAAATCGGTTGACCGTAATTGTCCGTTCGTAATTATGTTGATTATATAGTAAGTCTACCAAATATTTAAAAATTAAAAAACAAAACTTCGAGAACTTGAAAACTCTTGCACAACCTGATAATAACTGAGACGAGGCCATTGTATATACAATAAATAAAAAAATCTATAGGTTTCCGTTCCTCTATGGGGATAAGAAAATTACCAATACGTGAGTTTATAAAGATCTACATCAAAAGACTTTGAAATTAGGCCGACGCTTTATACAAGTATCTAAAACCAAAGCAAATTATATTGTCGGCGGCATTATATTTCTTAAGTCCATTGTCTAAAGTTTAGATCAAAATTATACTACACAAGGACAAGAATTAAAATTTAATTGTTGTTAACTGATGACAATTCTTAGTAGAAAGATAAACACTACCAAACCAATAAAATTTAAGTTTTTATTAAAAACTTTTGGAAACTTTTTTTTAAAACTTAAGCTATTTGTTAAGTTTAAATAAATTGTCTTTAAAATGTAAAATATCATTTGTCATTGAATAATTGTCAATTAACAAAATGTTTAATTACTTTAACAAAAAAAAAAAATAAAAGTTAAAATCTCTTTTAGAAATCAAAATTTGAGTGACAAAAACAATTCAGGGGGAAAAAATTCACTAGTTTTGTCATTGGCGAGTATTTAAATAAAAAAGTAACAAACACTAATGGAATTTTGATGAAATGTCATATCTTTGACATTTGTCCATTAACGACAAAATTAACACTTAACAAAAATATTTAAATATTTACATTTATTTGAATACGATTGAGAGAGTGTATGTGTGTGTGTCTGCCTATAATAAAATGACATTAACTATCAAAAAATGTATTTATTTACAATAACAAAAAAAAAACAGACATAATCAAATTATTGTGTCCAAAACAAAAAGTAGCCATCAAACAGCAGCACAGAAGTACTACATTAAAATTGATCAGGGTTTCAAAAAAGAAGTGATAAAGAAATTTTAAGCTGAAAAAAAAGAAATAAAAATTATTAGCCTCAAATAACCACACCAAAAGTCCAACAGCAACAAACAACTAACCATCACAACAATAGCAGTCATAATATGAAATTTAAATACCCTAAAGACTGATGGACAAAAAATCTGAAAAAAATACAAATGGACAGACGGACAGACGGTTAGCAAGCAGAGGCTTGTAATTACATGCAGACATATAATAAATATGAACGAACAACAACAATCTGAAACGTACCAAACAAATAAATAAATTTTAAATCTGATGCTTCTTAAAGCATTTCTTTCATTTCATTTATATATGATTTTTTTGTCAAATCGCAGACATACTCGCACACCTATACAAGTACACTTATACGTTTAAACCCTGTAGTTTTCAGTGAACTGATCCAAAATATGGATTTTATACACCACTACAGTAACTAAATATTTGAAAATGTCCTTTGGAAACTAAAATCAGATTTAAATATAATTGCAAAATGACAACTGACTTCCCAATAGATTACATGAGGTGTGCAAAGTGTAGCTTACTTTAGAGCAGTGATAACCAAACTTTGTGCCAGAGGTCGAACACAATTCCAACTTTCAAAAAGGTTGGAATTGTAAGATGTAAAAGTAACGCTTGCTTTCCTGCTAAACTACTTGAGGAGACTATTAACCTCTCTCTACATTACTGATACATTCTTGTATCAAACTAAAATTTGTCCTAAAAGGATACCTTGATGCCATCAAAACTGCTAGGTAATCATAAAAAAAATAAGATCCATAAAATATGAGTAAATTGTTGTGTTTTTTGTGGATTTTTTGGACAACAGCAGATCATAAAACCATTGAATCTTTAAGTACTTAAGAAGAAGTGAGAGTTTTTTTTTTTTTTGTTTTTTTCTTCTTTGGGTTTTTTGTTGTGCGTTAAACCTTCAACAAAATAAAGCCAAATATCAACACAAGCTGTTTTAAATCTCCAAGATTAAACAAACTGAAATATTATAGATAAGCAAAATGCTGTTCAACAGAAAATATGTATGTTTGTATGTACAAAACAAAAGAAATCTGAAGACTTTGGGAGCAAATGTTGAATAATCAGAAAAATATAAAAAAAACCTAAATCAGAAGATTCTAATGTTTCTTTAAGGGAGTATTTAGTTGCGATAATATTTCATTAATATATCAACTTAACCAAGATTTTGTAACAGGGTTTTTGAGTGTAGAAATGTCTATGTTCTGGACTATAGTCTAGTCTAATATATATTCTAGTACATAGTCCGGATTATTGGAATATAGTCTACTCTGTAGTCTGCACTAGTATATACTCCTTTCCATAGTCTAGTCTATAGTCTAGTCTATAGTCTAGTCTATAGTCTAGTCTATAGTCTAGTCTAGTCTATAGTCTAGTCTATAGTCTAGTCTATAGTCTAGTCTATAGCCTAGTCTATAGTCTAGTCTATAGTCTAGTCTATAGTCTAGTCTATAGTCTAGTCTATAGTCTAGTCTATAGTCTAGTCTATAGTCTAGTCTATAGTCTAGTCTATAGTCTAGTCTATAGTCTAGTCTATAGTCTAGTCTATAGTCTAGTCTATAGTCTAGTCTATAGTCTAGTCTATAGTCTAGTCTATAGTCTAGTCTATAGTCTAGTCTATAGTCTAGTCTATAGTCTAGTCTATAGTCTAGTCTATAGTCTAGTCTATAGTCTAGTCTATAGTCTAGTCTATAGTCTAGTCTATAGTCTAGTCTATAGTCTAGTCTATAGTCTATCTATACTATAGACTAGACTATAGACTAGACTATAGACTAGACTATAGACTAGACTATAGACTAGACTATAGACTCTATAGTCTAGTCTATAGTCTAGTCTATAGTCTAGTCTATAGTCTAGTCTATAGTCTAGTCTATAGTCTAGTCTATAGTCTAGTCTATAGTCTAGTCTATAGTCTAGTCTATAGTCTAGTCTATAGTCTAGTCTAGTCTAGTCTATAGTCTAGTCTATAGTCTATAGTCTAGTCTATAGTCTAGTCTATAGTCTAGTCTATAGTCTAGTCTATCTAGTCTATAGTCTAGTCTATAGTCTAGTCTATAGTCTAGTCTATAGTCTAGTCTATAGTCTAGTCTATAGTCTAGTCTATAGTCTAGTCTATAGTCTAGTCTATAGTCTAGTCTATAGTCTAGTCTATAGTCTAGTCTATAGTCTAGTCTATAGTCTAGTCTATAGTCTAGTCTATAGTCTAGTCTATAGTCTAGTCTATAGTCTAGTCTATAGTCTAGTCTATAGTCTAGTCTATAGTCTAGTCTATAGTCTAGTCTATAGTCTAGTCTATAGTCTAGTCTATAGTCTAGTCTATCTAGTCTATAGTCTAGTCTATAGTCTAGTCTATAGTCTAGTCTATAGTCTAGTCTATAGTCTAGTCCTATAGTCTAGTCTATAGTCTAGTCTATAGTCTAGTCTATAGTCTAGTCTATAGTCTAGTCTATAGTCTAGTCTAGTCTAGTCTATAGTCTAGTCTATAGTCTAGTCTATAGTCTAGTCTATAGTCTAGTCTATAGTCTAGTCTATAGTCTAGTCTATAGTCTAGTCTATAGTCTAGTCTATAGTCTAGTCTATAGTCTAGTCTATAGTCTAGTCTATAGTCTAGTCTATAGTCTAGTCTATAGTCTAGTCTATAGTCTAGGTCTATAGTCTAGTCTATAGTCTAGTTCTATAGTCTAGTCTATAGTCTAGTCTAGTCTATAGTCTAGTCTATAGTCTAGTCTATAGTCTAGTCTATAGTCTAGTCTATAGTCTAGTCTATAGTCTAGTCTATAGTCTAGTCTATAGTCTAGTCTATAGTCTAGTCTATAGTCTAGTCTATAGTCTAGTCTATAGTCTAGTCTATAGTCTAGTCTATAGTCTAGTTTATAGTCTACAGTCTAGTCTATAGTCTAGTCTATAGTCTAGTCTATAGTCTAGTCTACAGTCTAGTCTATAGTCTAGTCTATAGTCTAGTCTATAGTCTAGTCTATAGTCTAGTCTATAGTCTAGTCTATAGTCTAGTCTATAGTCTAGTCTATAGTCTAGTCTATAGTCTAGTCTATAGTCTAGTCTATAGTCTAGTCTATAGTCTAGTCTATAGTCTAGTCTATAGTCTAGTCTATAGTCTAGTCTATAGTCTAGTCTATAGTCTAGTCTATAGTCTAGTCTATAGTCTAGTCTATAGTCTAGTCTATAGTCTAGTCTATAGTCTAGTCTATAGTCTAGTCTATAGTCTAGTCTATAGTCTAGTCTATAGTCTAGTCTATAGTCTAGTCTATAGTCTAGTCTATAGCCTAGTCTATAGTCTAGTCTAGTCTATAGTCTAGTCTAGTCTATAGTCTAGTCTATAGTCTAGTCTATAGTCTAGTCTATAGTCTAGTCTATAGTCTAGTCGTTCTGGTTCTATTGTCTAGTCTATAGGTCTAGTTCTATAGTCTAGTCTATAGTCTAGTCTATAGTCTAGTCTATAGTTCTTAGCTCTTTAGTATAGTCTATAGTCTCGTCTATAGTCTAGCTATAGTCTTCGTCTATAGTCAGTCTATAGTCTAGTCTATAGTCTAGTCATAAGTCTTAGTCTATAGTCTAGGTCTATAGTCTAGTCTATAGTTCTAGTCTATAGTCTAGTCTATAGTATAGTCTATAGTCTAGTCTATAGTCTAGTCTATAGTCTAGTCTATAGTCTAGGTCTATAGTCTAGTCTATAGTTCTAGTCTATAGTCTTAGTCTATAGTCCTAGTCTATAGTCTAGTCTATAGTCTAGTCATTCGTCTAGTCTATAGTCTTGTCTATAGTCTTTCTATTTTCTTGTTAAATGACAAGATAAATTTAACGGGGATTATCCACAGCGTAAACCGCAAAGATTGTACGTCTTTGAAATAATTAAATAAAACACTCAATGAATTAATAATTAATTCATAAAAAATACATTTGTTCATATTTATATAAAACTACAAAAGTTGATGTAACAAATCATCACATGTAATAAAATATAGTAGAAAAAAAAACTTTTATATAAAGATATCAATTAAAAATAAATTTAAAGAAAAACATTTTGCAATTACTAATAGTAAGATAATGCGAAAAAAAATATATTCTGTTCAAGAATCTGCTTTTTATTTTAACAAAAAACCAGCAATTTCCAATTATGTAATTTTTATTTTCTTCTAATTTTTGAAGAAAACTATTTTGGCCTCAAAGATTTCCAATGAAAATGTTTGCAATGTGCAAATTTTTGGTTGGGCCTTAAAAATGAAAAAAAAAAAACAACAAAAATGTTTTCATAAGTTTTCGTGTGTGTTTAATAATCAGTTGTCTGTCTATTTTTTTAGGCTAACAGAAGAAAAACAATAATATTTGAAATGCAGTCAGTGGCCGATATTTAGGACTGACCAGACCAGAACATTTAACAACCAGAATGTTGGCTAGTTGCCGGTAAAAATTATTTTTGACCATCCATGCTAGAAAACTGCTGTTGTAGGCAGAACAGCAACATCTTTGGTACTTGAGTAGTTTTGTAATATTTATTGAAAATTTAAATGTGTTTTTTGGTTGCCCATTTTGCAGAGAGCTTGGCCAAAACTGTAAATTTTGCCTAAATGTTTTTATGACATTTTACATGCGCCGTTAAAAAGTTTTAACATTTTCTTAAGAATACCAACAATATTATATTTTTGTTTTAAAAGTTTTTAATTACATTTTATTGCTTTTTCCACTACTAATGTGTTGTTTTGCTTTTAATCTTTTATAGACAACAAATTAAAACGTAAATTATTTTAAGAGATATTAATTGCACGTTCACACTTTTAGTTATTTAGTATTACAAGAGAATATATTTATATGTATATATAAACTAGTCTAGTCTATAGTCTTATCTATAGTCTTATCTATAGTCTAGTCTATAGTCTATAGTCTATAGTCTAGTCTATAGTCTAGTCTATAGTCTAGTCTATAGTCTAGTCTATAGTCTAGTCTATAGTCTAGTCTATAGTCTAGTCTATAGTCTAGTCTATAGTCTAGTCTATAGTCTAGTCTATAGTCTAGTCTATAGTCTAGTCTATAGTCTAGTCTATAGTCTAGTCTATAGTCTAGTCTATAGTCTAGTCTATAGTCTAGTCTATAGTCTAGTCTATAGTCTAGTCTATAGTCTAATCTATAGTCTAGTCTATAGTCTAGTCGATAGTCTAGTCTATAGGCTAGTCCATAGTCTGGATAATATTCTGGTCTATGGTCTGGGCTATGGTATGGACTATACTGCAGACTTTAGTTTGAACTATAGTCTGAACTATAGGCTAGTCAATATTCTGGAGTTATTATCAGGACTGGCATATGATTTAGCCATTAGGGACGAGAATCCAGAGGATGAAACATAAAAAGGTGCTACATATGTATGTATTTGTAAAGCTTTTTATTATCAACAGTTTTACAAATATTACATCACCAAGCATTTGATGATGAAAAGAAGGAAAGAAAAAGCCAAACACTTAGAAAAAGATTAAGAATTTAAGACACTTGTTAGTGCCTTCAACAATTACAATAATAATAAAATAAAAAATACAAACAAAAATTATATATACATCTAGTAAACTAAGCTATAGCGACGACAATTGCTGGTAATAAAAAAAATAAATCCAAAATAAAATCTCTCTAACAAACCCCAAGCAACAATAAGTGAAAAACGTAATAAGTACGAATACAAGACTACGAATAGTATGAGTACCAGTGGAACCACAACCACAGAAGGAGAAGAAAGACATTTTGAACTTTATGAAAACAATTTTATTCATCCAAAAAGTAAAAAAAAACTAACAAACTAAATTCTAGACAAACGAACGAAAATGATGAAGATGAAGAAGACGACTACAGCAAATAAATACAAACTAATTGTAAATGATGGTGTTGGACTAGATAAGCTTTTTGCCCAGCAACAACTACTACAATAAGTATCTGGTACTATCAAATACAAACACTATAAATGAAATTGAAAGAATAAAAATACAAAAGACATGCCACATATTTTTAAGTACTCGCATGTATGTATGTATGAAGCTTTTACTAAATAAAAATTTCAGAAGATAGATGGACAGACAGACTGAAAAACCTTATTACAAATACATCACTGATTAGATGATGAGAAAGAAGAGTAAGTAGGAAACAAATAAGAGGCCTATGAAAACAGAAAAACAGCAGCACAACATAATGAAGATGATTCTACTATCTAATACTGCTGATGTTGAGGTTGCTTAAGTTGAGGAAGATGCTGATGATGATGATGATGATGGAAATAAAACCTATAAATATGACAACGACTAACAAACGAATTCAAATGTCTGCGTTTAGTTCACAGAAAAAAGAAAAGAATGCTTCATGATTTCTTTTAAGACCTCGTACTATAATAAACGTTTACTATGTAGACCCAAAAGTCAGAAAAGAATTAGAAAAAATAGAAAACTTGTAGAGATTATTTAAGACTTTAGATAGTAAGTACTCATAATTTTATGTTACACAAACAAGTGAATTATAATTTTTGTTATTTTCATAAATGTTCATCTACTTCTTGAACTGTATTCTTGTTATGGCAAAGAGACCTTTAAGTAATCTATGTTTGTTATATAGGAATTAATTTGGAATAATTTTTAACAGGAAAGAGATTGTACATATGGAGATAGAATTGTAGTTGGTTGCAGTAAAAGATTTCACTGGTTGAATTCAAAAGGGAAAACCTTAAACACCTTTTAACACAATCATATAGTAAGCTTTCTAATATAATATTTACATATCGTTTAAAGCCAAGGTTTATGTCATGCATGGGCAGAGAGTGACAAATTAACTTCCTGGCGAGGGAGATCTTTTTCATTAACCTTTTTAGGCCTCATTTTTATGAAATATTTTGCTTCATTGGAATAATTTTTCCGAAGACCCAAAAGTTTATATTTATATAGAGTCAGTAAATCCATTAATTTTGGAATCAGAAATGAGATCCATGAATAAAATTATGTTAGTCGTAGTATCATTAAGGATCAGAAACAACGACATTTCAACTCAATCCGGCAAGTATCGAATTGGTACTTTAAACCTCAATAGGTTTGTCAAATTCAGAATCTTTACGGCATTATTTTTGATAGAAAAATGAAAAAATTAGACTTTCAGAACAAATGAGGTCTTCAACTTTATATTGATCGCTCTTAAAACCTATTCTGGACTCTGGTTGTCCGGTTTGATGGAGAGCGAAGAAGATATGAAGACTTACACAAAAAGTTCGAGAACATTATGACATTCGAGAACTAAATTAACGGAGGTCTAATAGTTGTTCAGATACTCCTAGTTAAGGCATGAGCAAGATTAACCTTTCTAGGCCTCATTTCTATGAAATATTTTACATATGGTGCTCTTGTTTACTTAATTGGAACAACTTTTCCGAAGACCCAAAAGTTTATATATATATTTATATATTAATCCATCAATTTTGGGATCGGAGATGAGATCCATAAATAAAACTATGTTAGTCGTAGTATCACTAAGGATCAGAAACAACGGCTTTTCAACTCAATCCGAGAATCGAGTTGGTACTTTAAACCTCAATAGGGTTGTCAAATTCAGAATCTTTACGGCATCATTTTTGATAGAAAAATTAAAAAGATTACAGTTTCAGAACAAATGAGGTCTTCAACTTTATATTGATCGGCCTTAAACCCTATTCTGGATTATGGTTGTCCGGTTTGATGTAAAGCGAAGAAGATACAAAGACTTACACTAGAGCAAACAATTCCAAAGTTAAGTCATCAAAGTGATTAATAAAAGAATTTACTCCCAGAACCAGATCGATATGTGTTCGAGAACATTATGACAATCGTAGAAGACTAAATTAACGGAGGTCAAATAGTTGTTCAGATACTCCTAGTTGAGGCAGTGAGCAAGATTAATAATTTCATTAGTAATTGAAAATGTTTAGACTTAACTATCTCAAGAACTAATGGATCTAACGTGTTCCACATGACAACCTAGTACCACAAGGGACACTGAATTATGATTGCAATATTTTTAATATTCTCGTGTTACGGACGGATTATGTTCGCATTAATAAATATTTCGCAAAATTTCTTATATATTACGAAACAGTTTCGTGATGCGAAACAACAAAGCATTCGTACAATGTACAACATTTTTCATATATGTAAGGTATGGATTTTTTTCAGTGTACGTCACTGTTTGATTTAAGAAAAACCTAAAAAATTGTATTAAACATCAACCACAGCACAACAGAAGCAACAAATAATTAAATTAATAAATTAATCAGTATGAACACCACCACTATATAAATGAACGGTAGCCTTTTTTGGATTAAAATTGTGGTTGACTGTAATAAAAAATTACACTTTCATTAATTACAGCTAATTATGAGGCCATAAAATGAAAACATTTAAATAAAATAATGCCGAATATATTAAAATAAAAACAAATAAAATCCTTAAGTAAAGCAAAACGATATAAATTTCTGCACAGAATTCTAAATTAACTAATCAACAACACATATCAGTCGGACTATAGTTATCTATATAAAAGTTTAAGTGATCTATTTATGTACATCACACTTCTTCCCAAACACATTTGACACGCGTTTATTTATTAAAACATTTAAAATGATTTGATTGCAAACATAAAGTGATATAGAAATAAAAACACATAAAAATGTCTAATCAAATACTAACTCAACACCACAACAACAACAACGAACTTAATAAAAAAAACTATTTTAAAAGAAATTTAAACAGCAACAGTTAAGGGTCTAATGTGAGTCGTATCATGACAATAATAATGATGATATACAAATGTCTATGATGATGATGTTGTAGAAAAAAGTTCATCTTAATGCGGAAATGTTGAAAGCAGGCAAGCACTCTGATGACTTTTGTGCGTGTTGCTTTCTTTTCTTTTTATTATTGAAGAACTCTTCACACACACACAACTTTTTATTACTTAAGTCTTTGGTTTTTTTTTTGACAACAGCCGAACCGCCCGGCAGCAATAGCTAGCTGTACAATGCGTAAACAATCAACAACATCCTAATCTTTTGTTAAAAGCAACCACATCTATTTAAGAAGACAAGAGATGGAAAAGTGAAACAAAAACTAAAACATCTTCATTTAGCATAAATTTACTATAAATATGTGTAACATTATCAACACTTTAGAAATTTTGTAGAAAAAATTGTATGCATCAATACTCTCAAATACAATGTTGGTGAGATCCATCATATGAACAGTGAAGGGTAACCAATTAGCGATATAATTCAACAGTTTGTTGACTAGACTATAGACAAGACTATTGACTAGACTATAGACTAGACTATAGACTAGACTATAGACTAGACTATAGACTAGACTATAGACTAGGCTATAGACTAGACTATAGACTAGACTATAGACTAGACTAGACTATAGCTAGACTATAGACCTAGACTATAGACCTAGACTATAGACCTAGACTATATAGGCTAGACTAGACTATAGACTAGACTATAGACTAGACTATAGGACTAGACTCTAGACTAGACTATAGACTAGACTAGAGACTAGACTATAGGACTCAGACTATAGACTAGACCGATAGACTAGACTATAGACTAGACTATAGACTAGACTATAGACCTAGACTATAGACTAGACTATAGACTAGACTATAGACTAGACTATAGACTAGAGCTATCGACTATGACTATCAGACTAGACATAAGACTAGACTATAGACTAGACTATAAGACTAGACTATAGACTAGACTAGAGACTAGACTATAGACTAGGACATATACTGACTATAGACTATAGACTAACTATAGGACTAGGACTATAGACTAGACTATAGACTAGACTATCGACTAGACTATATGACTAGACTATAGACTAGACTATAGACTAGCTAGACTACTATGACTAGACTATAGGACTAGACTATAGACTGATAGACTAGACTAGAGATCTAGACTATAGACGACTATAGACTAGACTATAGACTAGACTATAGACTAGACTATAGACTAGACTATAGACTAGACTATAGACTAGACTATAGACTAGACTATAGACTAGACTATAGACTAGACTATAGACTAGACTATAGACTAGACTATAGACTAGACTATAGACTAGACTATAGACTAGACTATAGACTAGACTATAGACTACACTATAGACTAGACTATAGACTAGACTATAGACTAGACTATAGACTACACTATAGACTAGACTACACTATAGACTACACTATAGACTAGACTACACTATAGACTAGACTACACTATAGACTACACTATAGACTAGACTATAGGCTAGACTCCCGTGCTGCTTTAAGAATAATTAACCTTAAGATCATTCCGGTTTCAAAACATGGACAATTCTTTATTGTTGTAATTAGAGCCGTAGTGAGATATAGAATCACTATCTCTAACTAATTTAATGGAAGTTGGTTGAAAAATGTTAAATATATAAGAAGTACTGATATAGATCTGGACTAACGAAAACAACTTTTAAGGAATTTATAATGAGCTTACAATTTAAGTCGCTACCATGTAACATCAACTTACTTAAACTATTAAAAGTAAGTATGATAAACTTACTACCGAAAGTATATATTGTGCCTGATAAAGTTTCAAGTGATCTTTCTTTTCTTTTTTTCGTTTTTATTTTCTTTATTTTCTAAATTAACAAATAAATAATTATCTACTATTACAATCTATGAAGTGGCACTATTGTTGTTTCACATATTATCTATTTTTAAATGAACTCAAACACTTTAGTTTGTATTTAAACGTATGGGTTAAATTGTTGCTTCTTTTGTCATTTGAAAAGTGAGAAAAAATACAATGTTTCTTTTTTTCTGTCAGTATTCTGTACTTTTCTGCAGCATCTATCTATCTATTGAGTTTTGTTGTCTTTTCAATATTATTTTGTCTTCTTTATTTTCCAATTTTTTGTTCAACACTTAGAGGTTTGTTTGTAAGAACGTTCGAACATTTAGTTCAGTTCAGTTCAGTTGAGTTCGTTTGTCTTCATTTATTTAATTTAAGTCCATTATCACATTTTCAAACATTAGAATTATTTTGAGTGGTGATGTGGACGACAATGATGATGATGATAATGATGTTGATGTGATGACGCTAAATCTGATCGTCATCATGTCGACAATTTTTCTTTCCAACATAGCAAGCTTCTTCGGTATCAGTGGGTAAATTTAAACAATTTTTTTTATTTGTATATAAAATGCATTTCTAATGTTTCTAATGTTCTTTCTTTGACCAACAACAAGAACGTTGTTGTATTGCTGCTCACATTGGACCCATATAATGTGTTTCCCCATATTATTTCACTTCTTCTTCATGTGAAACATTTGTTCGTTTATTTATTCGGTCAGTTCATTTATCAGTTTGTCAATTAAGTTCTTCTTCCATCGTCATCATCTTCAAATGTACAACAATAATTTTACAATTTAATTTAGTTTATTCCCATTTTTTCCTATACTTTAATGTGTTAGAGAAGACAAACCGACAAAAATGAAAAGAACTTTAAAATAATATTGGTCAAAATTGAATTATTGCGTGGTTGTACAAAACTATATAAAAATTGGTCTTGTTAATTTTTTGTAAGAAATGAAATTTTCTTCCATTTAATTTTAATTGAATTACAAAAGTGAGAACTTTTATTATTCCGCTGAAATGTGTACCAGTTAATTGTATACGATAACGAAAAGCATACAGGAAATAGTTACATAATGTTTGTTTATAGGGTTCCAATGTAATGGATACATTGCATAATTTAACATTAATCTACTTAAAGTCTGTAAAAAACTTACCGTTTGTTAGAAAATATCGCCATTTTCCTGAAAAGAAATTATTGATTAGATGACATTTTTCATGCAAAAAGTAAATGATTACACCAGTTTTAAAGACAATTCCTATTTAAGAACTAATTTGTCTCTACTACTGACTAAGACATATCAAATTATAGATAGATAGATAGATAGATAGATAGATAGATAGATAGATAGATAGATAGATAGATAGATAGATAGATAGATAGATAGATAGATAGATAGATAGGTAGATAGATAGATAGATAGATAGATAGATAGATAGATAGATAGATAGATAGATAGATAGATAGATAGATAGATAGATAGATAGATAGATAGCTAGATAGATAGATAGATAGATAGATAGATAGATAGATAGATAGATAGATAGTTAGTTAGTTAGTTAGTTAGTTAGTTAGTTAGTTAGTTAGTAGTTAGTAGTTAGTTAGTTAGTTAGTTAGTTAGTTAGTTAGTTAGTTAGTTAGTTAGTTAGTTAGTTAGTTAGTTAGTTAGTTAGTAGTTAGTTAGTAGTTAGTTAGTTAGTTAGTTAGTTAGTTAGTTAGTTAGTTAGTTAGTTAGTTAGTAGTTAGTTAGTTAGTTAGTTAGTTAGTTAGTTAGTAGTTAGTTAGTTAGTAGTTAGTAGTTAGTTAGTTAGTTAGTTAGTAAGTAGTAGTTAGTTAGTTAGTTAGTAGTTAGTTAGTTAGTTAGTTAGTTAGTTAGTTAGTTAGTAGTTAGTTAGTTAGTTAGTTAGTTAGTTAGTTAGTTAGTTAGTAGTTAGTTAGTTAGTTAGTTAGTTAGTTAGTTAGTTAGTTAGTTAGTTAGTAGTTAGTTAGTTAGTTAGTTAGTTAGTTAGTTAGTTAGTTAGTAGTTAGTTAGTAGTTAGTTAGTTAGTTAGTAGTTAGTTAGAGTTAGTTAGTTAGTTAGTTAGTTAGTTAGTTAGTTAGTTAGTTAGTTAGTTAGTTAGTAGTTAGTTAGTTAGTTAGTTAGTAGTTAGTTAGTAGTTAGTTAGTTAGTAGTTAGTTAGTTAGTTAGTTAGTTAGTTAGTTAGTTAGTTAGTTAGTTAGTTAGTGTTAGTTAGTTAGTTAGTAGTTAGTTAGTAGTTAGTTAGTTAGTTAGTTAGTTAGTTAGTTAGTTAGTTAGTAGTTAGTTAGTAGTTAGTTAGTTAGTTAGTTAGTAGTAGTTAGTTAGTTAGTTAGTTAGTTAGTTAGTTAGTTAGTTAGTTAGTAGTTAGTTAGTTAGTTAGTTAGTTAGTAGTTAGTAGTTAGTTAGTTAGTAGTTAGTTAGTTAGTTAGTTAGTTAGTAGTAGTTAGTTAGTAGTTAGTTAGTTAGTTAGTTAGTTAGTTAGTTAGTTGTTAGTAGTAGTTAGTTAGTTAGTTAGTTAGTTAGTTAGTTAGTTAGTAGTTAGTTAGTTAGTTAGTTAGTAGTTAGTTAGTTAGTTAGTTAGTTAGTTAGTTAGTTAGTTAGTTAGTTAGTTAGTAGTAGTTAGTTAGTAGTTAGTTAGTTAGTTAGTTAGTTAGTTAGTTAGTTAGTTAGTTAGTTTAGTTAGTTAGTTAGTTAGTTAGTTAGTTAGTTAGTTAGTTAGTTAGTAGTTAGTTAGTTAGTTAGTAGTTAGTTAGTTAGTTAGTTAGTTAGTTAGTTAGTTAGTAGTTAGTTAGTTAGTTAGTAGTTAGTTAGTTAGTTAGTTAGTTAGTTAGTTAGTAGTTAGTAGTTAGTTAGTTAGTTAGTTAGTAGTTAGTTAGTTAGTTAGTTAGTAGTAGTTAGTTAGTAGTAGTTAGTAGTTAGTTAGTTAGTTAGTTAGTTAGTTAGTTAGTTAGTTAGTAGTTAGTTAGTAGTTAGTAGTTAGTTAGTTAGTTAGTTAGTTTAGTTAGTTAGTTAGTTAGTTAGTAGTTAGTTAGTTAGTAGTTAGTTAGTTAGTTAGTTAGTTAGTTAGTTAGTTAGTTAGTAGTTAGTTAGTTAGTAGTTAGTTAGTTAGTAGTTAGTTAGTTAGTTAGTTAGTTAGTTAGTTAGTTAGTAGTTAGTTAGTAGTTAGTTTAGTTAGTTAGTTAGTTAGTAGTTAGTTAGTTAGTTAGTTAGTTAGTTAGTTAGTTAGTTAGTAGTTAGTTAGTTAGTAGTTAGTTAGTTAGTTAGTTAAATTAAGCAATGGTTGGAGAAAGTCTTTAAAACTCTTTCGATTTTCAACGAAAATTTAAATTTAACTAACTTTTTCTTGTTTACTAAATATAAAACTTTTCAAAATTAACTTTTTTTAAAAAATACGTCCCTGAACGTTTTTTAAATTCTTATAAATGTAAAATTTATCTCTCAACCATTTCTTATCATTCTTGCAAATATTTATGTGTAATATTTGAAAAATGATGAAATTAAACGTTAAAGGGAATTAAAATTATTGCTAATACCAAGTCTTCTTCTGGCTGTGTAAATAGTTTATTGTTGCTGTTTTCTCAAGTCGTTGAAATTTTTGTTGTCTTGTCTTTTTGTTTGTTGGATCGTTTGTAATCTTATCTTGACCTACAGAGATAATAATGTTTTCCCACTTTACGAAAATTTTTTGAGTAAACAAAGAAAAAAATGTATATGAAATCTAAGCACTAGCCTAAAAGAGTATCATTTTACTACTTCATACATGGTTACCTATATAAAATGTACTTGTCTAACCCTGCAGTATGGTAATGAAAACAAAGACAAAGCTATCTCCATGTTTTACAAGAAACTTTTAATGGAATTTGCTTTAAGAACACTGTGTCTAATAAGTATCTTCATGAAATGTTTGGCTATATCTGATTGCCAAGAGGAATTAAACTAGTTCTTTTAATCCTTGGCTTCCTCCTTACATTACCTTTCACCACAGCAAAATCACTAGTTTGGTATAAACACTAAGTTTAGTTAGCATTAGGAAGGAATTAATAATAAAACTGATTCCAAGAATTGTAGGACTATAGTACTCACAAAACACACTTATTGCCATATGTGTATGTACGTATATATGTATATATGTATGTATGTATGTATGTATTTATGATTAAATTTATATGTATAAGTTTGTGTGAAGTATAATAAACACTATTCGAGTTATCAGCATTTAAAATGTTGCTCTTTACATCATTGCAAATATGTGATTGTGAAGGTGCTAAAGGCTCTGGAGTCAAATATATACATACTATAGATGAAATATAAATTAAGTTAGATACCTGGTTGGTCGATCGATGATAAGTTTCTGTATTCATTAGTTTTTTATTGTAATTTTCAAGAACTATAATGGTAACATAGTTCAAGAGAACAAGTCATCGTTAATCCCCCAATGAATACCCTCCCATTTTGCTTTAAAACTCAAATTTGCCAATACACGATCAATTGCTAAAGTTTTGATGCCAAATAAAAACTAATTTCAATATATAACGAACTTTATATAAATAATTAACCCAAAAATTGACACCACACCCTTAGTAGATTACTATGTATGTTTCATTTTATGTATGATGACTGATAAAATCAATATTGAAATTATCTCTTTTGTTCAGTTTAGCATTTGCTCTCAATAAATAAAACAACAAATTTCAAAAACAAACATAAAAAACCCAAAATGAACAAAAAAAGACACACAGAAAAAAGGTGAGGAGGTAAAAGAATTTGACGTCTACATAGTTTGCTAAATGAATTAACAAAAAGTCCACAATAATAATAATAAAAAAAGAACAAAAGATAAACTACAGCATAAACAAAAGATATGATTTTGAAACAGCTCCAAAGCATAAGAGTAGTAAAATAAATACCATGCAACAGATACAGATATATACCAAACCACACCAACCTATAAAAAAAGTGTTGAACCTCCCAAAAAAAGAAGAAAACAAGAAGAACAAAAGAGGATGACATTAATTTTAAATGTCGAATGAACACACACACACACAGTCACCTAAACATGTCAATTGCTAATCGATGAAAAATAGTTTTGGGTGACAATGATGATGACGATGACGCGATATTGGAGCTACAAACGTAGATCATTATAAAAAAAGAGCTACAAGCAAAAGTTTAGAAGTACAAAAATTTAGCATTTCCTGTTTAAGTTTTTTTTTCTTTTATATTCTGTGTGTGTGTGTGTGTTTTTTTTTTTGTCTATGAAAGTTTTGTTAGCATTTTTTTGTTTGATTGTTTGTTTGTTGTTTTCCAATTTTAAACGCATCAATGACTTTGATGACATACTAAGTACTTATTCACTCGTACTCGAATACTAACAACAACAATTTTTCTTTAGGTATGTAATCGTACTTGCATTCGTTCACCATTGGATCAGATATTTAAAAGAATTTGTACTTCTAATGATAATCCGAGATGGTGTTAAGTGATCCTGAGAGATCGATATAACATTTCTCCGAAAAATAGATAATTTAGCAAAAAAAAAAAAAAAAATGAATAATTAAAAAAATCCATATTTCACTGGTAAATTTGTATTTCACCGAAAATTTAATAATTCACCAAAAATCCATTTTTCATTGAAAAAAGAATTTTTCACCCAAAAATACATATTTCGTCGAAAAATTGCTGAAAAATCCATATTTCACCGAAAATTCAATATTTCACCAAAAAATCCATTTAAAATTTACATTTCACCGAATATTTGGTGAAATCTACATTTCACCAAAAATCCATATTTTATTGAAAATTCGCTGAAAAATTTATATTTCACCAAAAAATCAATATTTCACGAAAAATCCGATTTTCATTGAAAAAAGGATTATTCACCCAAAAATACATATTTCGATGAAAAATCCATAGTTCACTGAAAAATTTAAATTTCACCGAAAATTCAATATTTCACCAAAAAATCCATTTTTCATTAAAAAATTAATTTTTCACCCAAAAATACATATTTCATCAAAAATTCTCTGAAAAATCCAAATTTCCCCTAAAAATTCGTATTTCACCGAAAAATACAAATTTCATTGAAAAATCCATATTTCATTAAAAAATTTATATATCACCGAAAATTCAATATTTCACCATATTTTGTTGAAAAAAGGATTTTTCACCCAAAAATACAAATTTCTTTGAAAAATCGCTGAAAAATCCATATTTCACCGAAAAATGTATTTTTCACCGAAAATTCAATATTTCACTAAAAATCCATTTTACATTTAAAAAAGTATTATTCACCCAAAACTAAATATTTCATCGAAAAATCGCAGAAAAATTCATATTTCACTGAAAAATTTATATTTCACCGAAAATTCAATATTTCACCAAAAATCCATATTTCATTGATAAATTGATTTTTCACCCAATAATACATATTTCATCGAAAAATCGCCTAAAAATCAGTATTTCACATATTTCATTGATCTTTTACCAAAAAATGTACATTCACCCAAAAATCCATGTTTCGTTTAAAAACTGATTTTCTATATAAAAATCAATATATCACCAAAAAATCAGGCTTTTATTCAAAAATATACATTTCTCCGAAACATAAAAACACACATCTCTAAAAGAATTCATTCCTTTTGCCTACATTTATACTATTCAGCCACTTAAATATTTATCTTGTTTTGGTTTTACTTAAATACATATTTATATTTATTTTTGAGTGTATGAATATACGAGTGTTGTGTCGACTAAAAGTACACTTCTTAAGTTGATGATAATTAATTAAAAGTATGACTTTGTTTTGTTATTTTTAAATCTTTTACAGAAGTACGTCCAACAGAAAACGAAATAAAAAACAACAACAACAAACCACTAAACTAAATGTCCATTTGTAAAAAAACAAACGTATGCAAGTTTGTGTGTATAACTTTAAGTGTTGGTTTGATTTCAGTTTTTAAATTTTATTGTTTTTGTTTTAATTATTTCAACAACATTGAACTTAAACTGCATTAACCCTTTGATGTCACATTTAAAAAAAAAGTACTTTAAAAAAACAGAGCAAAAACAAACAACAACAACAAAAAAACTTCAACATATAAAAGTAAAACGTCTTTTTATTAAACAGAAATTAATTTCCTTTGTAGCAACAAAAACATAAAAATAATAAAAACGAAATTAATTGCTTTGACTTGTGTTGTCTTAATTTGTTTTTGTTATTTTAATGGCTAAAATAAGAAAAACAAAAGTTATCTCATCTTTCATGTTGGCTGTTGGTACCTTTTAGTTGCTGATGCTCTGTACAATTAAAATTGTAACCATTAAAAGTAGTCTGTTTGTCATTTTGTTTTAAACTTTCAAGGACTTCCCTTTTAGGAGAAGAGATATGAAATTATAAATAAAGTATTGAATGTAAAATGGATTTAAAGGATAGAATTTAAATAAACAAACTGCAAATGGATATTTGACCTACATAACATTACACTACCAGGTAGTACTTGGACTATTGAAAAATCTATATTTGGACTATAGAATAGACTTCAGTCCGGAACAAAGAAGAGACTTTAGTCTGGACTGTAGAAAAGACTTTAGACTCGTCTACAGAGCAAACTTTAGTCTGGACTACAGAGCAGATAATATTCTGGACTACAGAGCAGACTACAGCAGACTACTATACAATAGACTATAGTCTGGGCTATAGAGCAGACTATCTGGACTATAGAGAAGTCTATAGTGTGGACTATAGAGCAGTCTACAGTCTGGAATATAGAGCAGTCTATAGTCTGGACTATTGAGCAGAGTGGACTGTAGAATAGACTACATTCTGGACTCTATGATAGACTACAGTGTAAACTCTATAATAGACTATAGTCTGGACTTAGAATAGACTATAGTCTGGACTTTAGAATAGACTATAGTCTGGAATATAGAATAGAATATAGTCTGGACTATAGAATAGACTATAGTCTGGACTATAGAATATACTATAGTCTGGACTATATAATAGACTATAGTCTGAACTATAAAATAGACTATAGTCTCGATTTTAGAATAGAATATAGTCTGGACTGTAGTCTTTACTATTGAATAGGCTATAGTCTGGACTATAGAATAGACAATAGTCAGGACTATAGATTAGACTATAGTCTGGATAGACTATACTCTGGACTATATAATATACTATAGTCTGGACTATAGAATATACCATAGTCTGGACTATAGATTGGACTATAATCCAGACTATAGTGTATTCTATAGTCCAGACTTTAATCTATTCTATAGTCCAGACTATAGATTAGACTATAATCCAGAATATAGATTAGAATATAATCCAGACTATAGATTAGACTATAACCCAGACTATAGTCTCGACTATAGAATAGAACATAGTCTGGACTATAGAGTAGACTATAGTCTGGACAATAGTCTGGACTATAGTCTGGACTATAGTCTGGACTATAGTCTGAACTATAGTCTGGAATATAGTCTGAACTATAGTCTGGAATATAGTCTGGAATATAGTCTGGACTATAGTCTGGACTATAGTCTGGACTATAGTCTGGACTATAGTCTTTACTATAGAATAGACTATAGTCTGGACTATAGTCTTTACTATAGAATAGACTATAGTCTGGACTGTAGAATAGACTATAGTCTGGACTGTAGAATAGAGTATAGTCTGGACTATGGAATAGAGTATAGTTGCACTATAGAATAGACTAAAGTCTGGATTATAGAATAGACTATAGTATGGACTATAGAATAGAGTATATGTGGACTATAGAATAGGGTATAGTTTGCACTATATAATAGACTAAAGTCTGGATTATAGAATAGACTATAATCTAGTCTTACTTAGAGACAGTAAAATGACAATTGGTGTATAGTTCTATATGGAACTACCGGTATATGATATCTAAATTAATTAAGTATATATTTATTAAATTAATTAGTTTAAATATCAATACTTGGAAAAAGAGCCATTCAATTACTAATTTACTTGCACTTGTAGGTATGCGTTTTGCTCTTTAAACCAATTAAATATCAAAGTCAATGTTTTTATATATATTTTTTATTTGTTACTTGTTGTATTTAGTTGTATCTGTAGTTAATTCTCTACATACATATTGCAACCTTGAACTTGCAGCAACAGAGAAGTTAATAAATAATTGCAGCAAGTACATCGTACGTACGTACCCTGGCCATTCATTCTATCTGACAATCAGTCAGTCAGTACAGAAATACTATTACGTATGAAGATTATTTGTTGCTATTTGTTAAGCTATTAATTTGATGAAACAACAAACACACAAAATTATACAAGTAAAGAAAAAATATCAACAATAAAAAAATTAAAAAAAAATAATAATAATAAAGTCAAACATCATTAAAAAAGAATAAAGTTTAATTTATATGGTAAGAAATAAAACCGACAATAATAAAAAAAAATTTACAAAAAAATTATATTATTTAACAGCAGCAGCAACAACAAATAATCATCAGCGTTCTTAAAGTGAAAAAAAAGTGTATAAAAACTGAATGAATGAAGACTTAAACAAAAATTTGATGTTTGATGTTTATAATTAATTAATATTATTTGTTAACTTGCAACCATCATATGACTTTAAATGCAAACAAGTCGCAAAAAATAATAATAAAACAATAAAATTAACAAAAAAAATTAACAAATTTTTACTTGTTTTAGAGCCGTTACAAGGCAAGGAGAAAGGTTTGATGGCTATACTTTTAAAAGTTCTGTTGTAATTACACAGGACAACAAACTTTTTAAGTCTGTTACTTATTCAGAATTCTACATATAAAGTTATTTCTCATTAAAAACTTCAGACCGAAACCTTGGAATTATTTAAAGGTAAAAACTTTTTATAATCTGTTAAAGTTATAAAATTCCAACAATTATATTTACTTAACACCATTTTAAAAAGCACCTTTGTAATAAATATTCTTAAAAGAAATGCCCTCCAAAAAAAATTACAAATATAAATAAATAGATTCTCACAGATACATTTAATTTGTTCACTAAACATTTAGATATTTGTGTATTTTTGTTATATTTCTATTTACAACTAAAAGATCATTCTACATTTTTATTATTTGGTATTTTTACATATTTATATAGTGCTTTTTTCAAATTTCATGGTCATATTAATTATAGTTAAATACAATACATGAAGTATCTAGATACAAATATAGCTACATATACATATATTTAGAAGAGTGTTCATATACATATGTATGTACCAGTACATCCATGCAAGTATCAATTGTATGTATGTGAGGATGAATGTATTAATGTGATATGCACGAACAATGAATAGAATAGAAAAAAAAAGTAAATAAAAGTGGCAGCAGCAGTTAATGGAATAGATGTTGGACATACATAGTTGTAGCAGCAGCCAACAGTTCGAAGTCATTTAATTTTTATGCATGCAAACTAAATTCTAACATTTTTGTAATGAATTTTGGTTAGTATATTATTACACCCAGAAAATAGTTTGATTGTAGCAAACATATTTTTGTAATTATACCTAAAGAACATTTTCTCTTGTTTCTAATAGCAAGACTTTCATTCTGGTTTAAAATAGTGTTTTTCCTGCAAAATTTACTTGTAACCAATATAACTAATAATTTAATCGCTGTGTAGTTTCAAATTAACCCTTGACCATATCAAGGGAATAATATGACTAATCAGGCTAATACAAAGCAAAGTTTGAAGAAATATATTAATTGAGTTACTCACAGATACGTTATTTATATATGCAAAAAATGCAATACCTTATTTTAAATTATAGTACAAGGGCTGGTAAATCAGTTTAGATTCTTGACCAACAAGAACTTTGGATTGGAAAATTTCTTACTGAAAATAGCACAGAAATACTCCTATAGAAGTCATTCGGATGAAAAGAATAAAATTTATGAATCCCTCAGAAGACATTGATGAAGAAGAACCAGACCCAACTAACTAACTAACTAACTAACTAACTAACTAACTAACTAACTAACTAACTAACTAACTAACTAACTAACTAACTAACTAACTAACTAACTAACTAACTAACTAACTACTACTAACTAACTAACTAACTAAAACTAACTAACTAACTAACTAACTACTAACTAACTAACTACTAACTAACTAACTAACTAACTAACTAACTAAACTAACTAACTAACTAACTAACTAACTAACTAACTAACTAAAACTAACTACTAACTAACTACTACTAACTAACTAACTAACTAACTACTAACTAACTACTAACTAACTAACTAACTAACTAACTAACTACTAACTAACTAACTAACTAACTAACTAACTAACTAACTAACTAACTAACTAACTACCTCTAACTAACTAACTACTAACTAACTACTAACTACTAACTAACTAACTAACTAACTAACTAACTACTAACTAACTAACTTAACTAACTAACTAACAACTACTAACTAACTACTAACTAACTAACTAACTAATAACTAACTAACTAACTAACTACTAACTAACTAACTACTAACTAACTACAACTAACTAACTAACTACTAACTAACTAACTACTAACTACACTACTAACTAACTAACTAACTACTACTAACTACTAACTAACTAACTACTAACTACTAACTACTAACTAAAAAACTAACTAACAACTAACTAACTAACTAACTACTAACTACTAACTAACTAACTAACTAACTAACTACTACTAACTAACTAACTAACTAACGAACTAACTAACTAACTAACTAACTAACTACTAACTAACTAACTAACTAACTAACTAACTAACTAACTAACTAACTAACTAACTAACTAACTAACTAACTAACTAACTAACTAACTAACTAACTAACTAACTAACTAACTAACTAACTAACTAACTAACTAACTAACTAACTAACTAACTATAATACTGACTATATAATTTTGCACTTTTTCTTAATTGGAAATTTATCTCCCAACCTTCGAACTAATTGTTTGTTCTTTTTAAGGTCGTAGTAGAAAAAACATGACATAAAACCAGTGTTTGATGGTGTAATTAAATATGTGAGAATTTTATTAGAAAAAAAGGAAATTTTGTAAAACAATAGGAAAAAAATAACACAGTAACTGCAAAACGTGCTTTAATAAATAAAAAAAATAACAAAAAAATTTTATTCCGCAATTTTTTGCTTACTGCAGTATTTTTTCCAACTTAACTTCTTCATTTTTATTTAACAACTGTGTCAATATATTTAACCAGCATACATGTACATTTAAAACGGTTAAAAAGCACAATAAGTAAAGTACACAATTTTCACTTTTTTCGGTAAATCCATCATCAAATAAACGTTGGGTTCTTCACTGTAATGTTTGTCATGACAGCTTCATGACACTTGCCTGAAAAAATGTTTAAATATTATTTTATTTTTTTGTATGGTCTGCATCTTTATTTTTAAGGGCAAATATCACCAGCGAAAAAAAGGCCCACAGTGTAAAAAAGAAATTAAAACACTTTCTTATTTGGCTTCTGCTCTTTTGGGTCTTCATATGCTTGATTGCTTAAATACTTCAATTGTTTGTGGCGCTGCTTCCTTTTCGTAATCGTAAAACAACAAATTTTCTTTTTTTTTTCTTTTGTTGTTTGTTTTCAAGTAAACAATTGCAAAATTTTGTGCATCTTTATATTTTTATAAAAAAAATAGTCATAAAAAGTGAAAATCCCTTAGAGTTAAACAAAAATGTTTATGTTTGTATTTAATGTTTTAGACGTGAGTACTCATTTCATTTCATCATTGTCAGCAACATCATCATCATCAAATACAACAAGCATCTACATCATTATCGTCAGCACCACCAGCACCATCATGAATATCATTATATGGTTAACAATAACAATATCATTGGGCATGGGTGACGCCCTAAATAAATTTGTATTTAAGCGAATAATTGAGAGTGCGTACAGATTACAGAAACCTTTACAACAATAAAAAGACATCAACATAATCACTGACGACCGCAACAACAACATTAACAGTAGGCCTATATAAATTGTAGCACGAATTTAGGAACACTTAAGGGTCAAAAATTTAAATGATCAGTAGAGAAACAAATGTTTTTACCTACAAGTTAAGCGTTCTTTTAAAATGGCGATATCATGAGAGAGGTTAGGAATTATTTTACTACGATCCACTCTAAATTGTGTCCTAATGTAAACCAACTTGTTTTGAGTTCGTCTTGAAGATCGTTGCCGATCTTTTACTGATATTTATTTCCCTGCCGCGATTAATTAAGCTTTAATCTTTGAACATATGTATGTATGTATATCGCGCGATCGTGTCACTCGAGATCAACTTTGTTTGTCATGTTATCGATAAATCAGGCTTCCAATAATAAAGATCTCTTTAAAATAGTTAATCTATTTGTTTGCGAATGCTTCGGTACATCGAAACTTTCTAAAGCACGGAATCTTGATTTCAGTTTGGTATCAATTCGATCGATCTTCCAATAACAGAGTCCACATTAGATCCAATTTGGACAAGCAATTCCCACAACAACCATTTCGACTTAAAAATAGCCCTTTGAAACTATATTACATTGATATCTATAGGTTGGATCCGATAATTCTATTGATTCATGGGGTATCAATGCAGAGAATTCCCTAACTAAGAATGGAACCCATAATAAACACTAATATAGTCCAAAGATTGACGGAATATGTCGTTTTTATATATGACATCCCATTACCTTGGAACATTATTCTCCTATTAAAACCGATAATTGAAAGACCAGTAGATTAGGTTGTATGAAATTTTCGTAATTTATTGAAAATGCCCGAATCGAAATAAATAGAATCATGGGGAACTTCTAATATTTTTTTATTGTTTATATTCATTAATAATCCATCCTTGATGCATTCCAGGTCACAATCTGTACCCTTGTAGAGCACAACATTCAATAAAAGGAGACACAACACAACATTCGTGAAAGACAGAGCCATAGAGAGTCTCGAGTTTCTATTTTTCTATCACTCATTCTCCGATCGTAGAATAGAATATCTTACTGCGAAACAGTTTCGTTAATTACTTACTTGTGGGTAATTTAGTTTTCCCGAATGTCCTCGTATCATAAAACCCGACGTATCATAGACGACAGAATATCGTCTAAATTGAGACCAATCCTATCTATTATGTCTCTAAAATCTTTTGCTACTTAAGCATCTCGGAAATTATACATTGGGGCAGCAGTGGTCAGAGAATAGATAACCCTAGTAAAAATACCACCTTGATCCTAGAAATTTGCCCCACATATACATAAGATCGCCCCTTTGCAGAGTCTTTTGAGAAAGATGGGAACAATCGCTATATGGTCCTTCGAACTAAAACTCCCTATTAGAGAAACAATACAAATGGTTTAGGATCTCGGAACATAAAAGATCAGCTGATTATGATACAACATCAAACAATACAAATCTTCTGATTCTTCTATGATGGGGGGCGATTCATACCAAAGAAATGCATTTTAAAATTAAATGAAAATGAATTAAGGAAGGACTGAAAGCGACTGGCAAACCGTAAACACGTATTGACAGACGACGACAGCATCAAGGCTGCCAATTGAACAAATATATATACGTTCATACTAAAACTGTGTTATAATACAAGCATGCACGCACATAATCTTGGTTGGATGGATGGATGAATGGTTAGTCGTTTGTTCGGTTGGCTGCTGTTCCTCGTAAGAAAGTGAAATTTATAGTGTAAGCAAGTGTATGTACATATGTCTGTATGTATGTATGTATATTTACTCCAAGATATTGTTTAGTACTCTGTATTGTTTTCTGCAATTCAATTCAAAGTTGAGTTTAGTAGAAGATGATGATGATGATGTTCACTTCAGTTATTTTGTTGGGGGTTTTTTATGAACTAAACGTGTTCAATATGTTGTGGCTGATTGGGGGACACATAAAAAACGTACATATTGCACTCGCATTCGTTTATACGAATGATCTTTTTTATGGAATTTTAAACATTATTTTTACAGTTTTTTTTTTCTATAGACATTTTATCATTGACACACCATCTTGTTTCTCCTCTATAACAGTTTATATATTTTTTTTCATATAAAGACGACAAAAGCATCTACATGAACAACAACAGGAAAAAAACTAAAATAAACGTTTTTGAGGTTATTGGGTTATAAATACTCCAACCAAAAGTATTTTTACGATTATGATTTAAAAATTAACAGGCTTAAAGTTTTAATAATAAAAAGTAATAACAATAAGTAATAATATTATTAATAAAAAATTAACTACTATTAAGAAATTTATCAATTTTATTGGTCGTACGCTAAAAAAAAAACAACATAATGATTAAAACAGCAAGTGCACCTACTTCTTTTCTGACTATTACATTGTTTTTTTTTTTCTTCTTTTTGATGTGCCAACTCTTTCTACAAAAAAAAAAGTTTTTTTTTTTTTAAATAAAGAAAAAATAATTTCTGTTTAATTTTTTTCTTTTTTTGCAAATGTGTTCAAGTATTTCTTAATAGCGGTTTCTTTCAATATTTATTATTATCTTTTGAGTTAAACAAAAAGAAAATTTTTATTTGCGATGACACAGGTGAAACTAATTAGGACAGACCGACAGACTTGTCTCTTCATATAGTACACTCTAGATAGATGTCTGTCTTTCTTGGGCTACAATTATATTTAGTAGATACATATTGTATTATTTACAAACCCATAACAAAAATTCAACAATGAAAAAAAAACAGTATGACTGTTATAAAACTTTATTTCCATTTGTTTATTTCCTTTAACACATAACAAAGGTAAATGTTTATTTGTTAAGAATATTTTATTAAAATTGAACTGCTTTTTAGGGTGGTATTTAATTAACACAAGAATGTCATTGCTCTAGAAAAATTTTGTTAAAATTTTAAATTTATTTAAATAAATAAACCAAAAACACTTGTGATATAATTATGGTTTCTTTTGTTATGAATAAGGTTAATGAAAGTTATTATTAGAATTTATAAAAATAATGTTAAAATAATTAAACAAAAGCCGTCTTATCTGTGAACTGAACTAGAACTGAACTAGAACTGAACTAGAACTGAACTAGAACTGAACTAGAACTGAACTAGAACTGAACTAGAACTGAACTAGAACTGAACTAGAACTGAACTAGAACTGAACTAGAACTGAACTAGAACTGAACTAGAACTGAACTAGAACTGACTAGAACTGAACTAGAACTGAACTAGAACTGAACTAGAACTGAACTAGAACTGAACTAGAACTGAACTAGAACTGAACTAGAACTGAACTAGAACTGAACTAGAACTGAACTAGAACTGACTAGAACTGAACTAGAACTGACTAGAACTGAACTAGAACTGAACTAGAACTGAACTAGAACTGAACTAGAACTGAACTAGAACTGAACTAGAACTGAACTAGAACTGAACTAGAACTGAACTAGAACTGAACTAGAACTGAACTAGAACTGAACTAGAACTGAACTAGAACTGAACTAGAACTGAACTAGAACTGAACTAGAACTGAACTAGAACTGAACTAGAACTGAACTAGAACTGAACTAGAACTGAACTAGAACTGAACTAGAACTGAACTAGAACTGAACTAGAACTGAACTAGAACTGAACTAGAACTGAACTAGAACTGAACTAGAACTGAACTAGAACTGAACTAGAACTGAACTAGAACTGAACTAGAACTGAACTAGAACTGAACTAGAACTGAACTAGAACTGAACTAGAACTGAACTAGAACTGAACTAGAACTGAACTAGAACTGAACTAGAACTGAACTAGAACTGAACTAGAACTGAACTAGAACTGAACTAGAACTGAACTAGAACTGAACTAGAACTGAACTAGAACTGAACTAGAACTGAACTAGAACTGAACTAGAACTGAACTAGAACTGAACTGACGAACAAGAACTGAACTAGAACTGAACTAGAACTGAACTAGAACTGACTAGAACTGAACTAGAACTGAACTAGAACTGAACTAGAACTGAACTAGAACTGAACTAGAACTGAACTAGAACTGAACTAGAACTGAACTAGAACTGAACTAGAACTGAACTAGAACTGAACTAGAATGAACTGAACTGAACTAGAACTGAACTAGAACTGACTAGAACTGAACTAGAACTGAACTAGAACTGAACTAGAACGAACTAGAACTGAACTAGAACTGAACTAGAACTGAACTAGAACTGAACTGAACTGAACTAGAACTGAACTAGAACTGAACTAGAACTGAACTAGAACTGAACTAGAACTGAACTAGAACTGACTAGAACTGAACTAGAACTGAACTAGAACTGAACTAGAACTGAACTAGAACTGAACTAGAACTGAACTAGAACTGAACTAGAACTGAACTAGAACGGAACTAGACTGACTAGAACTGAACTAGAAGCTGAACTAGAACTGAACTGAACTAGAACTGAACTAGAACTGAACTAGAACTGAACTAGAACTGAACTAGAACTGAACTAGAACTGAACTAGAACTGAACTAGAACTGAACTAGAACTGAACTAGAACTGAACTAGAACTGAACTAGAACTGAACTAGAACTGAACTAGAACTGAACTAGAACTGAACTAGAACTGAACTAGAACTGAACTAGAACTGAACTAGAACTGAACTAGAACTGAACTAAAACTGAACTAGAACTGAACTAGAACTGAACTAGAACTGAACTAGAACTGAACTAGAACTGAACTAGAACTGAACTAGAACTGAACTAGAACTGAACTAGAACTGAACTAGAACTGAACTAGAACTGAACTAGAACTGAACTAGAACTGAACTAGAACTGAACTAGAACTGAACTAGAACTGAACTAGAACTGAACTAGAACTGAACTAGAACTGAACTAGAACTGAACTAGAACTGAACTAGAACTGAACTAGAACTGAACTAGAACTGAACTAGAACTGAACTAGAACTGAACTAGAACTGAACTAGAACTGAACTAGAACTGAACTAGAACTGAACTAGAACTGAACTAGAACACTAGAACTGAACTAGAACTGAACTAGAACTGAACTAGAACTGAACTAGAACTGAACTAGAACTGAACTAGAACTGAACTAGAACTGAACTAGAACTGAACTAGAACTGAACTAGAACTGAACTAGAACTGAACTAGAACTGAACTAGATCTGAACAAGAACTGAACTAGAACTGAACTAGAACTGAACAGAACTGAACTAGAACTGAACTAGAACTGAACTAGAACTGAACTAGAACTGAACTAGAACTGAACTAGAACTGAACTAGAACTGAACTAGAACTGAACTAGAACTGAACTAGAACTGAACTAGAACTGAACTAGAACTGAACTAGAACTGAACTAGAACTGAACTAGAACTGAACTAGAACTGAACTAGAACTGAACTAGAACTGAACTAGAACTGAACTAGAACTGAACTAGAACTGAACTAGAACTGAACTAGAACTGAACTAGAACTGAACTAGAACTGAACTAGAACTGAACTAGAACTGAACTAGAACTGAACTAGAACTGAACTAGAACTGAACTAGAACTGAACTAGAACTGAACTAGAACTGAACTAGAACTGAACTAGAACTGAACTAGAACTGAACTAGAACTGAACTAGAACTGAACTAGAACTGAACTAGAACTGAACTAGAACTGAACTAGAACTGAACTAGAACTGAACTAGAACTGAACTAGAACTGAACTAGAACTGAACTAGAACTGAACTAGAACTGAACTAGAACTGAACTAGAACTGAAATAGATCTGAACTAGAGCTAAACTGGCACTGAACTAGAACTGAACTAGACCTGAACTAGAAGCGAAATATAGTCTATTTAATAGACAACAATTGAAGTATGTAACTATGACTAAAAAAAATAAAATAGCTTAAACACTTGTGTTGGAAAAAAATTAAAGATCTTATGAATAAAAAACAATCTTAAATTTCTTAATTAAAATCGATCTTGTAAAAATGTAAAATGTTGCTTGCATTCATGCTAAATTTGCATTTTATTTCATTAATCTATCCTTGTTCTAATCTTGCAAATTAAAAATAAATAACAAGAAACTAACTAACAACGTCTCAATGTGATCTTTAGGAAACTTTGACCCTTTTTTGCATTTTTGCAAAAACACTCTTGATAAGTTTTTATTTCATTTTTTTGTTACATGATAAAGAAGAAAGAAACGTAAAAATACTACAGACAACGTAGTTGTTGTTGGTTTATGCATAATAATTTTTGTATGTCAGTATGTGTATGTACTAATTAATAATATTTCTTTGCATCTTTAATTAAAAAAAAACAAAATAATAGCGAAAAAACAAAAACACATTACTGCAAGTCTATTATCTCTCTTCTAAGTCATGGAAATTTTCAAGGTTACAAATAGTTGGAATTACATTCAGAAAATGTAAAATAAATTCATACATACATTCATACAAACAGAAAATCTTCTTCCAATGCACAGAAAATTAAATGTAAAAAAACATTCTTATAAATGTATTTAAAATGCTTGAAAAATATTTAGCAAAAAAATTAAATTATATTCTTTATATGGAAAACTAACATCTTTGAAGAAAGAGTAATATTTTAGTGATTTAAGAGAAAGATAAATGAAATACATTTTTACTAAAAAATTTTTAGAGTAGTAATTTTATTTTGATAAAATTTAGGAGAGATTGAATGTTGAGAGAGAGCGTATAAGTAAAAAATGCACAAAGATGCAATTTTTCGTAAAATTCAGTACCTTAGTACTTTTTACAGAACTTTTGATATCGAAAAATACTGCGTCTATAGTCTAGACTCCAGTCTATAGTGCAGTCTGTAGTCTGGTCTATAGTCTAGTCTATAGTCTAGTCTATATTCTAGTCTATAGTCTAGTCTATAGTCTAGTCTATAGTCTAGTCTATAGTCTAGTCTAGTCTATAGTCTAGTCTATAGTCTAGTCTATAGTCTAGTCTATATTCTAGTCTATAGTCTAGTCTATAGTCTAGTCTATAGTCTAATCTATCTATAGTCTAGTCTATAGTCTAGTCTATAGTCTAGTCTATAGTCTAGTCTATAGTCTAGTCTATAGTCTAGTCTATAGTCTAGTCTATAGTCTAGTCTATAGTCTAGTCTATAGTCTAGTCTATAGTCTAGTCTATAGTCTAGTCTATAGTCTAGTCTATAGTCTAGTCTATAGTCTAGTCTATAGTCTAGTCTATAGTCTAGTCTATAGTCTAGTCTATAGTCTAGTCTATAGTCTAGTCTATAGTCTAGTCTATAGTCTAGTCTATAGTCTAGTCTAGTCTAGTCTATAGTCTAGTCTATAGTCTAGTCTATAGTCTAGTCTATAGTCGTCTATAGTCTAGTCTATAGTCTAGTCTATAGTCTAGTCTATAGACTAGTCTATAGTCTAGTCTATAGTCTAGTCTATAGTCTAGTCTATAGTCTAGTCATAGTCTAGTCTATAGTCTAGTCTATAGTCTAGTCTATAGTCTAGTCTATAGTCTAGTCTATAGTCTAGTCTATAGTCTAGTCTATAGTCTAGTCTATAGTCTAGTCTATAGTCTAGTCTATAGTCTAGTCTATAGTCTAGTCTATAGTCTAGTCTATAGTCTAGTCTATAGTCTAGTCTATAGTCTAGTCTATAGTCTAGTCTATAGTCTAGTCTATAGTCTAGTCTATAGTATAGTCTATAGTCTAGTCTATAGTCTAGTCTATAGTCTAGTCTATAGTCTAGTCTATAGTCTAGTCTATAGTCTAGTCTATAGTCTAGTCTATAGTTAGTCTATAGTCTAGTCTATAGTCTAGTCTATAGTCTAGTCTATAGTCTATCTAGTCTATAGTCTAGTCTATAGTCTAGTCTATAGTCTAGTCTATAGTCTAGTCTATAGTCTAGTCTATAGTCTAGTTATAGTCTAGTCTATAGTCTAGTCTATAGTCTAGTCTATAGTCTAGTCTATAGTAGTCTATAGTCTAGTCTATAGTCTAGTCTATAGTCTAGTCTATAGTCTAGTCTATAGTCTAGTCTATAGTCTAGTCTATAGTCTAGTCTATAGTCTAGTCTATAGTCTAGTCTATAGTCTAGTCTATAGTCTAGTCTATAGTCTAGTCTATAGTCTATCTAGTCTAGTCTATAGTCTAGTCTATAGTCTAGTCTATAGTCTAGTCTATAGTCTCTATAGTCTAGTCTATAGTCTAGTCTATAGTCTAGTCTATAGTCTAGTCTATAGTCTAGTCTATAGTCTAGTCTATAGTTCTAGTCTATAGTCTAGTCTATAGTCTAGTCTATAGTCTAGTCTATAGTCTAGTCTATAGTCTAGTCTATAGTCTAGTCTATAGTCTAGTCTACAGTCTAGTCTATAGTCTAGTCTACAGTCTAGTCTATAGTGTAGTCTATAGTCTAGTCTATAGTCTAGTCTGTAGTCTAGTCTATAGTCTAGTCTGTAGTCTAGTCTATAGTGTAGTCATAGTCTAGTCTGTAGTCTAGTCTATAGTCTAGTCTGTAGTCTAGTCTATAGTCTACTCTATAGTCTAGTCTATAGTGTAGTCTATAGTCTAGTCTATAGTCTAGTCTATAGTCTAGTCTATAGTCTAGTCTATAGTCTAGTCTATAGTCTAGTCTATAGTCTAGTCTATAGTCTAGTCTATAGTCTAGTCTATAGTCTAGTCTATAGTCTAGTCTATAGTCTAGTCTATAGTCTAGTCTACAGTCTAGTCTATAGTCTAGTCTACAGTCTAGTCTATAGTCTAGTCTACAGTCTAGTCTATAGTCTAGTCTATAGTCTAGTCTATAGTCTAGTTCTATAGTCTAGTCTATAGTCTAGTCTATAGTCTAGTCTATATCTAGTCTATAGTCTAGTCTATAGTCTAGTCTATAGTCTAGTCTATAGTCTAGTCTATAGTCTAGTCTATAGTCTAGTCTATAGTCTAGTCTATAGTCTAGTCTATAGTCTAGTCTATAGTCTAGTCTATAGTCTAGTCTATAGTCTAGTCTATAGTCTAGTCTATAGTCTAGTCTATAGTCTAGTCTATAGTCTAGTCTATAGTCTAGTCTATAGTCTAGTCTATAGTCTAGTCTATAGTCTAGTCTATAGTCTAGTCTATAGTCTAGTCTATAGTCTAGTCTATAGTCTAGTCTATAGTCTAGTCTATAGTCTAGTCTATAGTCTAGTCTATAGTCTAGTCTATAGTCTAGTCTATAGTCTAGTCTATAGTCTAGTCTATAGTCTAGTCTAGTCTAGTCTATAGTCTAGTCTATAGTCTAGTCTAGTCTATAGTCTGGTCTATAGTCTAGTCTATAGTCTAGTCTATAGTCTAGTCTATAGTCTAGTCTATAGTCTAGTCTATAGTCTAGTCTATAGTCTAGTCTATAGTCTAGTCTATAGTCTAGTCTATAGTCTAGTCTATAGTCTAGTCTATAGTCTAGTCTATAGTCTAGTCTATAGTCTAGTCTATAGTCTAGTCTATGCTCTAGTCTATAGTCTAGTCTATAGTCAAGTCTATAGTCTAGTCTAGTCTAGTCTATGCTCTATAATCTAGTCTATAGTTTAGTCTATAGTCTAGTCTATAGTCTAAGTCTAGTCTATAGTCTAGTCTATAGTCTAGTCTATAGTCTAGTCTATAGTCTAGTCTATAGTCTAGTCTATAGTCTAGTCTATAGTCTAGTCTATAGTCTTGTCTATAGTCTTGTCTATAGTGTAGGCTATAGTCTAGTCTATGCTCTTGTCTATAGTGTAGGCTATAGTCTAGTCTATAGTCTAGTCTATAGTCAAGTCTATAGTCAAGTCTATAGCCTAGTCTATAGTCTAGTCTATAGTCTAGTCTATAGTCTAGTCTATAGTCTAGTCTATAGTCTAGTCTATAGTCTAGTCTATAGTCTAGTCTATAGTCTAGTCTATAGTCTAGTCTATAGTCTAGTCTATAGTCTAGTCTATAGGTCTAGTCTCTAGCTCCGTACCCCTTAGTCTATAGTCTCGTCTATAGTCTAGTCTATAGTCTAGTCTAAGTCTGTCTATAGTTAGTCTATAGTCTAGTCTCCCTAGTTAGTCTATAGTCTAGTCATAGTCTAGTCTATAGTCTAGTCTTAGTCTAGTCTTATAGTTCTAGTATATAGTCTGTCTATAGTTCTAGGTCTATAGTCTAGTCTATTAGTCTAGTCTATAGGTCTAGTCTATAGTCTAGTTCTATAGTCTAGTCTATAGTCTAGTCTATAGTAGTCTATAGTCAGTCTAAGTCTAGTCTATAGTTCAGTCTATAGTCTAGTCTCAGTCTAGTCTAGTCTCGTCTATAGTCTCGTCTATAGTGTAGACTATAGTCTAGTCTATGCTCTAGTCTATAGTCTAGTCTATAGTCTAGTCTATAGCCTAGTCTATAATCTATGTAGTCTATAGTCTAGTCTTGTGGTTCTAATTGTAAATTCGTTACTAAAAAAGATCTTGTAAATATGCATATGAAACATTTGTAGAGTGAATAGCTGCGGAGGTGATGTAAAGAGTGAAATACGATAAGAAGAAAAAAATTACTGATGATCATATATTACAGCAACGACTTTGTGTTGTTGTTATGGTTTGTTTCTCTGCTGCTACTGTTTTCGTAGATTTTTTCTTCTGTTTTATAGTTTAGGAGAAAATAATTTAAAATAAACTCTTAGGGAATGGGAGGCACGATTTGTTAGATGCAAGTTAAGCAATAGCAGCTTAGGGGTGAGTTGGGGTAATGTTGAGATACTTTGGCATATTTGTATGTAAAACGTATTTTTTTTTTTTTGTTATTGTAGTTGTTCGTATTGCTGCTGCTGTGGCCTTTGATTTCTTATGGACACTTTAAGGTTTTCTTTACAGCTTAAGCTTTTTTTAATCAGTTGAGAAAAATAATAAAAATAAAAATGATTTAGAGAATAGAAAAAAATATTGTATATGAAGAAATAGAAAACAAAAACAAGTCATTGTTAGAAAAATGAATTTAGAAAAAAAAATTTTTGAGACATAGAAAAATAAACACGCGAATGTTAAATGAAAAACTTTTACGAGGTTGGTTTGATTTGTTAATGAAGTTAACTTATTTTTAGGGCTAAATAGGAGATATGGGATTTTGTTTAAACCAATGAGAAAGAAGTGTTGTAGGGATGATTACGGTCGAGGTTAGTTAGATGGAATATATTCTAAGGAATACAGGAGTTTAGGAGCACAACTATACAAAATTGTACGAACAGATTACGACGAGTGGTTAGCATACGAAGAGAACACAGACATAAGTATATTGTTGTTACCAAAAATATTTATTAAATAATGAAACTCAAGGTCTTTTAAAGTCGTTTTCGGTACGATTGATTCCTATATTAAAAATTCTTGAACTTGTGTTCAAAATTGCAATAGCCAAATTTCAAATCGATTGATATCAAAACCAAAAATCTAACAAATCATAAAGATCTATATATGGTTTATGTCACTTATGGCAATAAAACTCATTAACAATTAAAGTGACTGGAATGCAGATTTTTATTTTGAATAATTTTGTTTATTTTCGCAAATATTTTAACAAATTAGCTTTATCTTAATGCTTTTAATCAAATTGTGTGTATGTGTCTTAAAACCTGCAAATAAATTATACTCTATAATTAATCATTTGTTTTACGTTTTAATCCAATATAAATTTCCAGTACAAAAAAATTTGATTTGAAAAGACAGACACCACTAAAAGTGTCATCATTGATGATGTGTCATGTTGAACAATGTTGTGGGCGCCATTTGAATGAATAATTATGCCAATCGTTTTATAAATCAAAATCAAGAAAAAAATCGACAAAAGAAGTAGAAAAAAACTTTATTAAATCAAAAGAAAAGATCAGAAATGCACAAAATGTTGGCTAAAATCATTAAATATGCAAATTATTCTTAAGAAACAAACAAATCATACAAAAGATACAATAATAATAACAACAATGAATAATGCCAAAGCACAACTAAACAATTTATGGTCACACTGGATTAATAATTCAGGCAAAGGCATGTGCAAACACGCCGTATGGATAAATAATTTAAAAAAGAACACAGTCAGTCAGTCAGGTACCTCTCTTCTGTCTGTATTTAAAAGACTCAACTTTGTTGCCATTGAATAAGATTAAATTGGTGGCGGACGAAAAAGCTTAATAAAATAAATATTAATTTGAAAAAAAAAAAAACATTTTTGTTAATTGTGTAGGTGGGGATGGTCAAGCAAAACCCACAAAAAAGGCAGACAATAACAAATGATAAAATAAAAACAAAGATCGATTTGATTTGATGAAACAAAAAACAAGAACAAAACAAAAACAGTTTCCAAAATTAACTGATAGTTCTAAGTTATTTACGAAAAGATATTCAAGGTTTTGTTTTGAATAAAAATTTCTACTCGTAATAATTTAGATGACTAAGATAAGCATGACCTTTGCATGCTCATCTGTCACTGTTAACGGTATGGGATTTTTTGTTTAATAAAAGTTACTTTTGTAAGCTTTCATATGATATAAGGTTATATTAAAATTCTCTTTCTTTGGCCCCAGATGTAAATATATTTCTAACTTTTTGAATAATCTGTTAAAATATTATTAACAAATTACATGATTTAACATCTACAAATAAGTACTTATGGATATATGTATGTATGTTTAGTTAGTTTCACAGCCATTGCTATTAAGACAACAAAGTGCTAATTACATTTTAGTATATGACATTACAACTACCAACCAGCAACAGATCAAATTTGACCAAATTTGTCTTTAAATGTTTGTTTAACAACCAAAAAATAAACTGTGTAAATCAAATAAAACTATTTTTACCTTAAACATGCCACTGAATAAACACAAAGACAGAACAAATAGCAGTGTATCAACAACAAAAACATTAACAAGAGCAACATATTGGCCACTGGGGGAATACGAATAAAATAAACTGACCATCCATGTACATAATATGTTGTATGTAGTTGCAACCACATTTATAACTATATATACAAACACCGATATCGATATCGGTAAACATAGATCTTTTCACGCTAGAACAACAAGTATAGTACGACGTACGACTGAATATATTCCACTGAATGTTTGTGTGTGTGTAAGCAGTAACCAACATGATGACCATTTATGATACATATATATTTATTTTATGTTTTATGATGGCTTGTAGGTGAAGGTCAACACCAACCCACTAAACAGACAACCAAACAAATGCGAGTCATTCCAAACAGCCCGTCAGCCACTCAGTCAGTCAAGCCAACCAACCGACACAAAACACATACAATTTACAACATTTAAAGCATGTGACTGAAATGCTAATTTGTTTGAAATTGTACAAAATGTTTAGATGTACGAGTACGTATGTACATGTATGTATGTACGTTGGCGTAATGTTTCTATTTCTTGGTTTTCTAAATACCTGTATGAGAGTATATTATTAAATTAAATATAAATAAATTGTGGGACTTTTTTGTTTTTCATTATTCTTTGTTTCTATAGAAAATTTTTATGAAACCATTCTTTAAGAAATAAAAGAAATCCCCTTAAAAAATGTCATCAGATTTAATTTAACCTTCGCAGAATGTTTAGCAATTTGGCAAATATCCACTTCAGAGAAGCTTTAAAGGGAAGTACCACAACTTATAATATAGCGGATGTTGCCAAATGAATTTCAATCCTGAAAAAGGCATTAACTAACTGTCCTTTCCCAACTAACTAACTAACTAACTAACTAACTAAACTAACTAACTAACTAACTAACTACTAACTAACTAACTAACTAACTAACTAACTACCTAACTAACTAACTAACTAACTAACTAACTAACTAACTAACTAACTAACTAACTAACTAACTAACTAACTAACTAACTAACTAAACTAACTAACTAACTAACTACTAACTAACTACTAACTAACTAACTAACTAACTACTAACTAACTAACTAACTAACTAACTAACTAACTAACTAACTAACTAACTAACTAACTACTAACTAACTAACTACGAACTAACTAACTAACTAACTAACTAACTAACTAACTAACTAACTAACTAACTAACTAACTACTAACTAACTACTAACTAACTAACTAACTACTAACTAACTAACTAACTAACTACTAACTAACTAACTAACTACTAACTAACTAACTAACTAACTACTAACTAACTAACTAACTAACTAACTAACTAACTAACTAACTACTAACTAACTAACTACTAACTAACTAACTAACTAACTAACTAACTAACTAACTAACTAACTAACTAACTAACTAACTAACTAACTAACTAACTAACTACTAACTAACTAACTAACTACTAACTAACTAACTAACTAACTAACTAACTAACTAACTACTAACTAACTAACTAACTAACTACTAACTAACTAACTAACTAACTAACTAACTAACTAACTAACTAACTAACTAACTACTACTAACTAACTAACTAACTAACTAACTAACTAACTAACTAACTAACTAACTAACTAACTAACTAACTAACTAACTAACTAACTAACTAACTAACTAACTAACTAACTAACTAACTAACTAACTAACTAACTAACTAACTAACTAACTAACTAACTAACTACTAACTAACTAACTACTAACTAACTAACTAACTAACTACTAACTAACTACTAACTAACTAACTACTAACTAACTAACTACTAACTAACTAACTAACTAACTAACTAACTAACTAACTAACTAACGAACTAACTAACTAACTAACTAACTAACTAACTAACTAACTAACTACTAACTAACTAACTAACTAACTAACTAACTACTAACTAACTAACTACTACTAACTAACTAACTAACTAACTAACTAACTAACTAACTAACTAACTAACTAACTAACTAACTAACTAACTAACTAACTAACTAACTAACTAACTAACTAACTAACTAACTAACTAACTAACTACTAACTAACTAACTAACTAACTACTACTAACTAACTAACTAACTAACTAACTAACTAACTAACTAACTAACTACACTAACTACTAACTAACTAACTAACTAACTAACTAACTAACTAACTAACTAACTACTAACTAACGACTAACTAACTAACTAACTAACTAACTAACTAACTAACTAACTAACTAACAACTAACTAACTAACTAACTAACTAACTAACTACTAACTAACTAACTAACTAACTAACTAACTAACTAACTAACTACTACTAACTAACTAACTAACTAACTAACTACTAACTAACTAACTACTAACTAACTAACTAACTAACTACCTAACTAACTAACTAACTAACTAACTAACTAACTAACTAACTAACTAACTAACTAACTAACTAACTAACTACTACTAACTAACTAACTAACTAACTAACTAACTAACTAACTAACTAACTAACTAACTAACTAACTAACTACTAACTAACTAACTAACTAACTAACTAACTAACTAACTAACTAACTAACTAACTAACTACTAACTAACTAACTACTAACTAACTAACTAACTAACTAACTAACTAACTAACTAACTAACTACTAACTAACTAACTAACTAACTAACTAACTAACTAACGAACTAACTAACTAACTAACTAACTAACTACTAACTAACTAACTAACTACTAACTAACTAACTAACTACTAACTAACTAACTAACTAACTAACTAACTAATAACTAACTAACTAACTAACTAACTACTAACTAACTACTAACTAACTAACTAACTAACTAACTAACTAACTAACTACTAAGTAACTAACTAACTAACTAACTAACTAACTAACTAACTAACTAACCTAACTAACAACTAACTACTAACTACTAACTAACTAACTAACTAACTAACTACTAACTAACTAACTAACTAACTAACTAACTAACTAACTACTAACTAACTAACTAACTACTAACTAACTACTAACTAACTAACTAACTAACTACTAACTAACTAACTAACTAACTAACTACTAACTAACTAACTAACTACTAACTAACTAACTACTAACTAACTAACTTACTTAATACTACTAACTAACTACTAACTAACTAACTAACTACTAACTAACTAACTAACTACTAACTTACTAACTAACTAACTAACTACTAACTAACTAACTAACTAACTACCTAACTTACTAACTAACTAACTAACTAACTACTACTAACTAAGTAACTAAGTAAGTAACTAAATACTTACTAACTACCTAATGAGTAAAAGTTAGTAACAATTAACCCTTTAGCGTATACAGGCTCAAAAAAGTCCAAAAAATGCTTAGAGAGAAATGGCTGAGTCATAGGATTGATCAAATATGTTTGCATAAACTTATGTTCATCCCCTTTTGACAAAGACCTCAAAAAACTTTAATTGAAAGAATGAATTTTTACATTTCCCTTGATAATTAAAAATCTGACCACAATATGGCAAAAAGGAAATTCCAGAAAAAACAAAGCCTAAAAGGCAAAATTCCACATTATTAGAAAACAATTAGATTTTATAAGGTTTCTTTACTAATGGCTTCTTGATTTCTGTTTAACATAACTTCCCCGTAGTGATAATTGCATTCAATCTTTTGTACATTCATGACAAATATGAACAAAAAATCATATAAAAAAATTACCCCATACAATAGACAAAAGATTTGCGGATTCTAAGCACGTTTTATCATGCCGAAAGAAAAAATACAACAACAACAAATACAAACCAAACACACACCACAGTGAGTGGCCTGAATGACTTGACTGACTGATGGCTGCAAGACGGAATAATTCAGAAGAACAAATGTGTGATTGGATGTCCGTTTGTCTGTCTAGTCGTTATATACAATATTGAATAACCAAATGAATGCTACTGTGTAAATAGTTGGCCTCTGGTGGCTCAAAAGGAACAACAAGACTTTAAAAGATAAAAACGTAAATTGGAAAAAAAAATACAAAATAAATTATTAAGAAACAACAATAAGAATCATCTTTGTTATGGTGATTTGATAATGGCTTTGATGGCGATGATGTCTGATGAGGCTGATGAAAATGATGAATAGTCCCGATACCGCAGTCAATATAATTAATATGCCATGCAAGAAATTATTATTAATAAAGAAGACGATCGAGCGAAGCGACTTGGTTATTAAAAGCTCAGCTCTACACATAGAACGTTTCATTTAAACACACCCAATAAATAGTAAATAAAACGGCAACAACGACAACAACAAAGCAGCTAATGCGCTGCAGAATTTGCATGCGGATTACGGATTGCAGAGTATTGCAATTGCCAAATGCATAAATTACATTTAAATATATATTTTTTTTGCTTTTCTGTATAATAAAAACATCTCCATATAATCATCATCATCATCATCAACATACCTACAAATAAGAATTACATTCCTTATACAAACACTCAGATGGACAGACGTAGAGAGAGGAAAGAAAGACAATCCGTCATAAAGTGAGGCATACAGACAGACAGATTTATTCAATCTCATCGTACTTCATTATCACATGTGTTGATTTATAACAACTAACAACTGCAACCCATAATGCCAACTGAAGCAACCAACCAATTGGCTTGGTATGGTATGGCATACCTATAAACATGCATAAGTTGATAATGATATTAATTGTTGTTGGCAACAAATTTATTTATACATAAATAATTCGCATACATACTAACAATTGCACACATAAACAGACATATTTATAATTTATTAAAAAAAAGGCTCACGACAATTAAAAATCAACCAAATGCTCAGAAAAAATGTGATGTGCTGCAGTTGTAGAGATTTTTTTTTTTATTTCTGTAACTCGTGGTATGCGCCATACTATCCAACTACTCAGTCACATCAGCAGTCCAGTTAATCATCGGTAGGTAACGTGAATGGAAATTCATCAAAAGATTCGTAACAACCACAAATCATTTAAAGAAATATTTATGATATTTTTACCCGAATGGAATTGTAAGTAAAGGTCGAAGGAAACAGTACGCTACACAATAGTAGTTGAAGAAGGTTTGACCCAGTTTCCCAGATATACGAATTTTTGTGTTTCATTCATATGGCAGGTGCCAAGAACCCCATATGAAAATCACGTAGATGTGCAAAGTATTATAATTTTAACTCCAATAGTTTCCCACATAAAAGAATTTTAGTACTTAATTCATATGGGAGGTGCCACGCCCCCTTATTGCAAGTCATGTTGATACAGACGTGCCTCAGATAAAAACGTTTAAGATTTTCTTTATATTTTATTATTGTAGTTAGGCCCATTTTATCCCCATGTTTTCATATGGAGGTCAAAGTTGTCAATACAACATTTCAGGACTCTACCTCTTGTAGTTTCTGAGAGATGTGGGAGTGGCATGCCGCCCACTTGAAAGAAGCCTATTAGCTGTCTATAAAGTCCAAACAAACGTACAAACACACATTAATTTTTATACTTAAAGAAGAAAAATAAGATATCAAAAGAGGGAAAAATAAATATACACGCCTGGTACCAAATTGACACCAAACTGTTTATAATTATTCAATACCATCCGTTGTCAAAGTACATACATACGTACGACATCACTATGTAATGTTGACAACATTGCAACTATTCGTTGTCGAAATCTAAATTTTATATACGTCCGTTGTCAAAATGTTGTTAACACATAGTGTTGTCGTACGTATGTATATACTTTGACAACGGATGTTATTGGTACCAGGCGTGTATATTTCCTTTTCCCTCTGTGTAGTAGTTCTTCGTATGAAACTATAACGGATGCAGAATAAGATCAATCGTCAGCGTAAATGTCCCTTACCAAAGAGCTACTCGATGATCGAGTCCTGGTTTTGAACTTTTTTTCTCTCTTCCTCTTTTCAACAGTTTTAGTATGAAATTCTTGTCGCAGTTGGTGTGAAAATGGTGAGATTACAAATATGTTCTTAAGTTATTTAGTGATTGATCTAATATTCATGCATTTTGGCAGTGAGATCATGGAATTCTTGAGATCCTGTGCCTCATTGTAACAGAGAAAGCATCGAAAGTTCTCCTAGTTGCTTGGATAATATCGTAGATAAAAATGAAGTTCGATCGTCAACGTCGATCAGATCTACTATTTGCAGATCATGAATCGCATTCGAACAACACTCTCTAGAGAGGACAAAAAGGACAAAGACAGATCAATAGTCAACGTCCATCTAACAATTTTCCATACACGTTTATCTCTGCCTTCTATTTTGATGATAAACTTTCAGATTAATCGCAATAGAATTACGATCTCCTGAACTAACGATTTAAGTCGGGCGATATTCCCCAGCAAAAAAAAAGAACTTCCAAAAAAGTGAAAAAGAAGTAGAATTTACTCCATGGAAGTACTGAAAAAGGCCTGAAGAAGTGATGATTTTAACACAGGCTTGTCATAGGAGGGATGTTCTTTTTATTTGATTCCAAATTCACTACTTCTGAAGTCAATCCCAAGAAGTAATTTCTATGCTCTTATTCACTAATTTCTTTTGAAGTGGTGATAAATGTTATTCTTTTGGAAGTATTTCGCTTTATTTTTGCTGGGTCTTTACTAACTGTTCAATGTTGAACTACAACATCGACAACATCGTCGTAATTATCCTCACACTCTCACCCTGCCTCATATTTTGATGATTAACTTTAAGATTAATCGCAGTATCTGGAGGTCAAATTTTTTTCTAACGATTGATTATACAGATTAATGAAATTTTGTTGTTGTTGTCAAGTGAGATCAATAGCTTTGTTCTTTTGGATTGCGCAGATTGTACAAAATAATTAAAAAACATGGGATTGATCGATTCCGGCAAGTTTATCATAAATCGAACGTTCTTATGATGTCAACCTATGATCAATTTCGATCAGTTTCTAGAAAGTGCGGAATTTGTCAATTGCTAAAATAGCTAGTCGATTAGGTAGAGTAATGGAAAAGCTACTCCATGATATTTCAAAGAAGTTTGCATATCAGTGAAAGATGGAAAAGCGATTCGATGATCTTTGAAGATTGTCATAACTAGATCGATATATTTGTGGAATTCGCAACCATGTCCTCGTTTCGCTTTTTTCCTCCTTTCCCTTATTTTGATTTGAAAAATGTCATAGTAAAACTCAACTTGTCGAATCTGATATTTGAAGTTGCAATTTATAAAATTATCAGTTGATCTTGCAAAGTGATCTTCTGATTCTTAAGAGGAAGACAAATTTGATAACAATCGATATAATATTTTTGGAATTTAGAAACGTGTCTTAATTTCGCCTTTTTCCTCTTTTCTCTTATTTTGAGTTGAAAAAATATTCAATTTGTCAAATCTGGTATTATAAAAATTATCAGTTTATCTTTCAAAGTGATCTTGTGAACCTTATAACGAAGAATGTTAACATGTTTAGCTTGTTATCGGTTCGAAAAAAGTGAATTACAGATATTCGATCAGCATAAAGGAAATCTGAAAATTATCTGATGATAGTTCCTACAACTTGATTGTTGTCTTTATATATTTGAAAGCTTTTATCAGAAGAATATATTAATCCCTGATATTCATTCCAACAAGACTGAAACTGACTGATCTTCTCAACAACAAGACATTAACAAGACTTTTTTAAGTCTTTTAAGACTTTCTTTAATGGTCAATCCTGCAGCTTATTGATTTCTTCATATAAAATCCGGCAATTCTAGAAGCGTACCAAATCAATACCCCTCCAAGTCAACAGACTGATTCCAGTAGTTTACTACTAGAGTTGAATTGCCAAGCTCTCTAGATTTAAAGATTTCTACTTTTCTAAAGGCAAAGGAAACATCCTAGGACGTATATCGTTGAGATTTCTAGAATAAAAGGTACACGGTTCAAGAAAACCTTCCTCATTGACGAAAAAAACTATCGATTGTTACAACTCCCGTTGATTTGAATAACGTTGGTTGTTTATATTTAATATTAATTACCTACGCCTTCCGGATCGTTCCTATGCTACAATTTAAAAATGTCACTAATAGTAAAGGAAATATCAATACTATAGTCGTCTATATAATACATTTATGCATATTTTGTAAATTACAATAAATTGTCATAAACTTAATGCATGTGACAGCAGTCATTATCATATTCGAAATCAACCAATTCCATGTATTCGATTATGTCAGTAATGTTGTGGCATTAAAACGTTTTCGAACATTTATTATTATTGCTGCTGCTGCTGATTGTTGTTGTTACTGTTATTGTCACATACATACATAAAAAACAAATAATCAACAACTTCATGTTGATGATGATCAACAACGATATACAATTTGTCATTGCCAGATGATGGTTTATTTATAATGATGGAGTGTCAGTTAATTTGAAAGAATGATGGAATTAATTGGTTGCTATTCATGGAATGGTTTTTTTACACGAATAAATTTAATCATTTTAAGATTTTAATGCTGTTAACAAAATAATTTATACAAACATATGAATATAACAAATTGCAGATTAACAATTATGTTCTGGAAATCAGGAAGAATTTTTTAAATATGTAATAATTAAGTAATATTGGCAACAAGGTTTTTATTTATTATTTAATTAAAATTAAACTAGATTTTATTTCTGCATTTAAATACTTATTTCAGTTTAATTTAATCCCTCTCAATTTGTCATTGTTTTAATTGTAAACAAATTAGAACTGTCATTATCAAGCTAATGCTTACACTTCTATTTTTCCAGTTTTTTTATTAATCCCCAAATTGCATTGAATGAAATCAAATTGTTTTAATTTTATTAAACATTTAATCACATCTACAAACATTATGTATTTAGGAGTTAATGAGTTGTGATAAGTATGTTAATTGAAGGTTAATGATTTATTATTAAATAATTATTGTTAATAATCAAATAAAATAATAACAAATTTGTGAATATTTACAAAAAAAAAAACATAAATATATTAACAAAGACTGGCTTTTAGAAAAAAAATCGTAACAAGATTGTGAAAGCATTTCCTTTAAATTTAATGGCAAGAAAAAAAACAACAACAAGATTATCAAAACAAATACAAATATGTAATTGATGGCGTAAGAACAAAAAGTAAGTACTACTAGTTCTAGAAATGTTGATGGATTTTATATGATGGTTACACTAGCAAATTGATTTTTAATTGAATTTTTGAAAAGTAAATGTGAATTTTATGTGAAAACTGGAATAACATAATTTTTATAAAAATTAAAATTTTTCTATTTTTTGTAAAAATTTAAATTTTTTTGTAGCAATAAATTTTTCAAATAAAGATAGATGTATAGATAGATAGATAGATAGATAGATAGATAGATAGATAGATAGATAGATAGATAGATAGATAGATAGATAGATAGATAGATAGATAGACAGATAGACAGAGACAGATACAGATAGATAGATAGATAGATAGATAGATAGATAGATAGATATAGATAGATAGATAGATAGATAGATCGATAGATAGATAGATAGATAGATAGATGATAGTTAGTTAGTTAGTTAGTTAGTTAGTTAGTTAGTTAGTTAGTTAGTTAGTTAGTTAGTTTAGTTAGTTAGTTTGTTAGTTTTTAGTTAGTTAGTTAGTTAGTTAGTTAGTTAGTTTAGTTAGTTAGTTAGTTAGTTAGTTAGTTTAGTTAGTTAGTTAGTTAGTTAGTTAGTTAGTTAGTTTGTTTTAGTTAGTTAGTTAGTTAGTTAGTTAGTTAGTTAGTTTTAGTTAGTTAGTTAGTTAGTTAGTTAGTTAGTTAGTTCGTTAGTTAGTTATTAGTTAGTTAGTTAGTTAGTTAGTTAGTTAGTTCGTTAGTTCTTTCGTTCGTTCGTTCGTTCGTCGTTCGTTTCGTTCGTTCGTTCGTTCGTTCGTTCGTCGTTAGTTCGTTCGTTCGTTCTTCTTCGTTCGTTCGTTCGTTCTTTCGTTCGTTCGTTCTTCGTTCGTTTCGTTCGTTCGTTCGTTCGTTCGTTCGTTTCGTTCGTTCGTTCGTTCGTTCGTTCGTTCGTTCGTTCGTTCGTTCGTTCGTTCGTTTCGTTCGTTCGTGTTCGTTTTCGTTCGTTCTTCGTTCGTTTTTCGTTCGTTCGTTCGTTCGTTCGTTCGTCGTTCGTTCGTTTCGTTCGTTCGTTCGTTCGTTCGTTTCGTTCGTTCGTCGTTCGTTCGTTTTTCGTTTTTCGTCGTTCGTTCGTTCGTTTCGTTCGTTCGTTCGTTTCGTTCGTTCGTTCTTCGTTCGTTTTTTCGTTCGTTTTCGTTCGTTCGTTCGTTGTTCGTTTCGTTCGTTCGTTCGTTCTTCGTTCGTTCGTTCGTTCGTTCGTTCGTTCGTTCTCGTTCGTTCGTTCGTTTCGTTCGTTGTTCGTTCGTTCGTTCGTTCGTTCGTTAGTTCCTTCGTTCCTTCCTTTCCGCCTTTTTTTCTTTCCCACCCCCCTTCCCCCTCCCTTTTCCCCCCTTTCCCCTCTTGGGCCTCTCGCTTCCTAACCTCCTCCTCAACTCCAGGCTTGTCCCATGTCCGTGTAACGCCTAATCATGATTTTTGTTTTATAATTCTAATACTTACCATCAATTCTTCGTTGACTCTTTTTTTTTCAAATTAACACTTGTGTTTTTTTTTTCCATTTCTGCTACTGTTGGTTTTGTTATAGATTTATATTAAATACGATGAAGAAACATGAAGAGTTTTTAGCAGCAATGACAATAAAAAATAAATAAAAAACCAAAAACAAAACTTATAAATGCAATATTGAATGCATTTCAATTGAAACAACAACACCAATAAAAAAATAAATTTAATTGCATACAAACATGAAACATTTACATGGATTTAAAACTAATACAGAGACTCCCATACATACATAGATACAAAAACATGCGAATATTTTAAACTAGAATGGAATTGAAACTGTAAAGGAAATACTTGTGCATTGGTAAAATGAACTTGTAATCTAAAGCCAAAAACAATAACAACAATAAAAATAGTACTGAAATTTGTTTTTGTTTTTAGCATATTGCAGTTTTTCGTTTATATTCAATGCATTTATTGAAATTAAACTAAAAAAAATATACATATCTACCAACAAGGTTTCTTTACGTATCTAAAATTTATAGTAATTTTTTATCAACAAAAGACATTTGTTGCTATTGCTCTTTTTGCATTTGAAATTAGTAATAGAAATTGTAAATGTAATACTGGCTTAAAGCCAAAAGTCAGTGAAATATCTATAATAATTTTATGATTTTATATGTCTTATAATCTAGACTATTCTCGAGATGTTATAACATAAATTAAAAACTTTTGATAACAAAAATTTTAAAGTAAATTAACACACAATAAAAATGTAATAAAATTTACAAAAATATTAAAAATAAAAGCTGGTTAGTACTTCTTCTTTAAGCAAAAAAAAAAAAATTGCAACCAATCAACAAAATAGACTGGTTAACATAATTTAACTGAAGTTTATATAAAGATTTAACAGTTTTTTTTTTTTTTGTTTAAATGCAAAATAAAAGCAATAAAATTTTATAAAACAAAACACAAGAAGCTTTATATGAAACAGAGAAGCTGAAGCCAAGTCAAAAAGAACTTAAACATTATTGCAAACAGACTGGTTTTTGAGTTTGGTTTGTTGGCTCAAATTATCAGGAAGTTGAAATTTATATTAAAAGCTGAAGTTGAACTGAAGCTGATCTAAAAATTAACGACAAAAAAGTAACAAAAAAAAGAAGAACAACAACTTAAACAACTTGAGTGGGAATGCTGATAAAAAATAATAATAATATTGGTAACAAAAAAAAAGAACAACAGTTGACAGAAATGGACAAAAATGCTATAAAGAATAAACAGCATTTTGTTGCTGTTGTTGTTGTTAAAAATATCTAGATGAAACAAACCGTAAACGAATAGCAGTTAAATGCACAAAAATATCACATCACACCAATAACGAAAAACCATCCGGTCGGTCATCTGACCATCGTCGCAACCTCAACAGCAGCATAAAAAAGTAAGAAACATCTGCAGATATTTAAAAGAATCAACAGCTAAATAGAAAGCAAAGAATAAACACATACTCGCATAAAAAAGCTTTTTCACTTAATGAAGCTTTTACCCTATCAAATAGTTTTCTTTACATACCAAAATGTGTTAAAATTAAAAAGTTTCGTTTTCTTTAAATAACGAAAATATATGTAAAAGCTTTTTGTCAGAAAAAACTCCCAAATGAAGCTTTTTCTTAAAGATTTTTTTCTAAAATAGTTTGCTTTTTAAGAAGAAATCTTTTTGCATAAACTTTTTATATAAAGCTCTTTTAATAAAAAATTTTGATTTGTATTCAAAATAAAATTTTTAAAAGCTTTTTTAATGCTTTAATATTAAGCATTATTATGAAAAGTTTTATCATGTTAAGCTTTACAGCATTTATATGAAGCTTTTTCATGGTAAGCTTTTATATGAAAATTCTTGATGAAAAGCTTTTATAAAAAGCATTTATATGAAACATTTTAGAAAAGGCTTTTAAGTAAATTTGTTCCATAAAAAAGCTTTTAAATTTAAATACAAAAAACATTTTCATAAAAACTACATTTTTCATAAAAACGCTTTAAAATAAAGCTTTTAACGCTTTTATATAAAAGCTTAAAAAAAGCTTTTATATTAAAAGCTTTTTTAATGCTTTAATATTAAGCATTATTATGAAAAGTTTTATCATGTTAAGCTTTACAGTATTTATATGAAGCTTTTTCATGGTAAGCTTTTATATGAATATTCTTTATGAAAAGCTTTTATAAAAAGCATTTATATGAAACATTTTAGAAAAGGCTTTTAAGTTAATTTGTTCCTTAAAAAAGCTTTTAAATTTAAATACAAAAAACATTTTCATAAAAACTACATTTTTCATAAAAACGCTTTAAAATAAAGCTTTTAACGCTTTTATATAAAAGCTTAAAAAAAAACTTTTATATAAATCTATTGGAATTAATATTTTTTGTGAAAAGTTTTTAAAGTAATATTTGTTATTATAAGCTTTAAACATTTAAAAAGTGTTTCATTAACAGCTTTTTAAATTCAAAGAGCTTTTAGGATAATCCTTTTTCAAAAATCGTTTAAAATATGTCTTTGCATAAAAAGTTTTTAAAACAAGATGTTGCACAAAAAGGTTTAAAATTAAGATTTTGTGCAAAAAGGTTTAAAATTAAGCTTGTGTACAAAAACCATTATAATTAAGCTTTTGCATATAAAGCTTTGAAAATAAGCTTTAGCATAAAAAGTTCCTTAAAATATGATTTTGTATAAAAAGCTTTTTAAGTTTTTTTTCTGTATAAAAAGCTTTATAAATAAGTTTTCTCATACAAAGTTTTTGAGTTAATTTGTTATAAAAAGCTTTTACAGTTTTAAAACCATATTATTAAAAGCTTTTAAGATAATCCTTTTTCAAAAATCTTTTAAAATAAGTTTTTGCATAAAAAGCTTTAAACTTTAAATTTTGAACATAAAGCTCTAAAATTAAGTTTTTGCCCAAAAAAGCCATAAAATTAAGCTTTAGCATTAACATAGAAAGATCATTAAAACATGATTTTGCATTAAAATGAGCTTTAACATAAAAAGTTTTTTAAAAATATTTTTTTGAAATAAAGGTTTTGCATAAAAAGCTTTTTAAAAACATTTTCATAAATAAGTTTTAAAATTTATAATTTATATTTATAATTTAGTTATAAGTGTAATTTTTGTAAAAAGCTTTAAGGCAAACGTTAGTATAAAAAGCTTTTAAAATAAGCTTTTTCATATAAAATGTTTAAAAACTAAGCTTTTGCCTAAAATACTTACAAAATAATATATGAAAAGCTTTAAAAATAAAGCTTGTCCATTTAAACGGTTTTAAAAAAAATCTACACTACCAATAAGATAAATTCATTCCTTAGCATTCCTGTAAACAACTATCAAGTGTCCCATAGCTAGAAAACAAAGAGCAACAACCAATCTACCGTACAAACATTGTTGGCCGTGTGTGTGGTGACTTTAACCAAAAAAGAACAAAAAAATCTACAAAATTTAAAAAAAAAATCACAAATGGACAACAAGTATTTTGCACATGTTTAAATAACCGAAGAAAAAAATACATACAACACGAAGAAATAAATACTTAAACGCTCGTTGAGACATACAATAGTTAATAATATTAAAATTTTTAATTTGGAGGTCAACTACTTAAAGCTTCTTCTCTAGAATCTTACCAGCAGCAAAGCACAACTTTTTCCTACTCTTGTTGCTTTTATATAAAAAAAAAACAAACCGACCAACAATATTAAATAAACTATATTTCAAGAATTGCAGACCAACAACAGCAGCAAACATGACAAACAAAAAGGTTAAAACCAGAATTTAATTTATTTAAGAAATGGAAATTTTCTACTAAGATGGTGAAGGCGAAGATGATGATGTTAAATCTTGAAAAAGAATTAATATCTATAAGAGAAGTAAATGTAACAGCAAAAAAAAAAAAACAAGAAGAATTTTATTTAATCTAAATCTTCAGTTTAATGTAATGACCTTGATTCCTTGATTAAATATCTTTAGTCACTGTCACTGTATTACAGGACACAAAAGAAGAAGAAGAACACACGCATTGGTCTGTGTCTTGCACAAAAAATTACATTTATAATAAAAAATGAATTAAGTTTTAAAAAAAGAAAGAGATTTATGTTTAAATTGTTTAAGAACACCACATACTTACTGTGATAGCTGAAGGTCATTTACAAAGAGGATTTATTATGTATCGAACAGAACTGAAAATATGCTATAAATTCTTAAATGGAAACCGGCGAAAAAGGAAACAATTTGATCAATTGACAATTTAGAAAATTTAAAACCGTTATTAAATAATGGTTTTTACTGTTTTATAAAGACTATAGACTAGACTATAAACTAGACTAGAGTAGAATAGACTAGACTACAGACTAGACTAAAGACTAGACTAAAGACTAGACTATAGACTAGACTATAGACTAGACTAAAGACTAGACTATAGATTAGACTATAGACTAAACTATAGCCTAGACTACAGACTAGACTATAGATTAGACTATAGACTAGACTATAGACTAGACTATAGAATAGACTATAGATTAGACTATAGACTAGACTATAAACTAGACTAGAGTAGAATAGAGTAGACTACAGACTAGACTAAAGACTAGACTATAGACTATACTATAGACTAGACTGTAGACTAGACTATAGACTAGACTATAGACTAGACTATAGACTAGACTATAGACTAGACTATAGACTAGACTAAAGACTAGACTATAGATTAGACTATAGACTAAACTATAGCCTGGACTATAGACTAGACTATAGATTAGACTATAGACTAAACTATAGACTAGACTATAGATTCGACTATAGACTAGACTATAGACTAGACTATAGAATAGACTATAGATTAGACTATAGACTAGACTATAGACTAGACTATAGACTAGACTAGACTATAGACTAGACTATAGACTAGACTATAGAATAGACTATAGATTAGACTATAGACTGGACTATGGACTAGACTATAGACTAGACTATAGACTAGACTATAGACTAGACTATAGACTAGACTATAGACTAGACTATAGACTAGACTATAGACTAGACTATAGACTAGACTATAGACTAGACTATAGACTAGACTATAGACTAGACTATAGATAGACTAGACTATAGACTAGACTATAGACTAGACTATAGACTAGACTATAGACTAGACTATAGACTAGACTATAGACTAGACTATAGACTAGACTATAGACTAGACTATAGACTAGACTATAGACTAGACTATAGACTAGACTATAGACTAGACTATAGACTAGACTATAGACTAGACTATAGACTAGACTATAGACTAGACTATAGACTAGACTATAGACTAGACTATAGACTAGACTATAGACTAGACTATAGACTAGACTATAGACTAGACTATAGACTAGACTATAGACTAGACTATAGACTAGACTATAGACTAGACTATAGACTAGACTATAGACTAGACTATAGACTAGACTATAGACTAGACTATAGACTAGACTATAGACTAGACTATAGACTAGACTAGACTATAGACTAGACTATAGACTAGACTATAGACTAGACTATAGACTAGACTATAGACTAGACTATAGACTAGACTATAGACTAGACTATAGACTAGACTATAGACTAGACTATAGACTAGACTATAATAGACTAGACTATAGACTAGACTATAGACTAGACTATAGACTAGACTATAGACTAGACTATAGACTAGACTATAGACTAGACTATAGACTAGACTATAGACTAGACTATAGACTAGACTATAGACTAGACTATAGACTAGACTAGACTAGACTAGACTATAGACTAGACTATAGACTAGACTATAGACTAGACTATAGACTAGACTATAGACTAGACTATAGACTAGACTATAGACTAGACTATAGACTAGACTAATAAAATTAAAAAAATTTCAATGCTATGTATAATAAAATATTCGTAAAAAGTAACATTCAAGTATTCGAATACTCGATTAATCGACAAGAATTGTTCGAATTATTCTAAATTGGAAATTTTTTATTCGTTCGAAGAAAGATATTTTTTTTTCCTCGAGTAATCGAATAATTTTTATTCGAATGACAACCCTACCAGATAGTATCATCTGTCTGTCCGTATATCATATGTACATATATTATGATGCAATCAATTTTCTGTTTTCCCTAGATGTGTATATCTGTATGGCTGTCTGTACGTTAGGGCCTTGAGGTAATAGCCGGCACTTTTAATAAATTTTTATATTACTATTTGAACAACTTTTTTTAAAGTGTCTTTTTAAAATATTATTTCAGTTTTCTCAAGTAAACAAAATAATAATTTTTCTCTATTTTTAATATTTTATAAAACAAGCAACAAAAAACATTAAAATCATCGAAAATCCTGAATCCCAAGTCCAAGATCTAACAATGAATACAAACATTGGTTTCATGATTATTATTCTATTATTTCTGATCAAAACATCACATGTTTTCGGTAAATTATGTTATGAATGTGAATCAACGGCCAAAGATGAGAGTTGCAAAACTGTATTCTATCAACAAAAGAAATATTTAACAGAGTGTAGTTCAAAAGCCATTACGTGCTATACCGTTGAAGTTTTCTCTCGTAAGATTAAATTATATTTTGTAAATTAAACTGCGTCTCCTTTTATTTAAATTATATTAATTTGATTTATTAGGTGATGCTCTCGGAGACTATGCAGTTCGGAGAGGATGCTATATTCGTGGAGAAAATATTTATGGTAATAGGTCTGAAATTCAACCAGTTGGACACTATCATTATTGTCCTTTCGATGCCTGTAACTATGATCATAATTTATTTGATTTTGGAAACACTGCCTGGAGATTTAATCAAAAATATGTGATGCATTTTGCTGCATTATGTTTTGTTTTATTGCATTAGATTTGAAATTTTGCCAGGTGTGGGAGTAATTATAGTGATTCTAAAAAGGAATGTAGGATTTGATCAATTATGAACCGAATATTTTCATGCTTGTACGGAATTATATACATAAATATATTTATTTTTAAATTTTATATATCACAATTATTGTTAGGATTAGTTTCCTATAGAATTTCGATTCCAGAGAAAATATAAAAATTCAAAAAGTTCAGGAAATATTCAGTTATCAACAAAAAAGTCCACGGCCAGTTATGATCATTTTCCTATAGAAAAGAACACAATCAATTCCTATATAAAGTTCATGAACAATCTTCTAAAGTTCCCGAAAAGTTTGCGATCAGTTTTCTATTGAAAAGTTTTCTACAGAGAAGTTTACGATCAGTTTGCTATAGGAAAGTTTAAGAACAATTTTCTGTAGAAAATTTTACGATCCGTTTCCTAAAATGTATTTTTCGGTTTTACTGAAAGAACGATTCAACTGCTGATAAATCTCTCAATATTCAAAACATCAAATCACCGAGAATCCAAAATACCAAGTCTAAGACCTAACGAGGAATTCGATCTTTTGTGTATAAAAATTCCTGTTTTGAAAACTAACGTTTGTTTAAAGTTTTTAAAATTTTCTACATTTTTTGTTTACTTTAATAAAGTTTCTTTTAAATAACGTACTTTTTTGAAAAAATCCTTTAAATAAAGAAACAAATTTGTATAAGAAAACTTTTTCGAAAACTTATATGTATGTTACAACGAAATTAGTCATTTTAATTGAGAACTCAACAAATAAGAATCATATTTTCTTCTAAGAATTATTTAACAAGACGTTTTATTATTGTTATTGAATGTATATACACATGTATTTTCTTGTTTAAAAATTTGTTAAATTTTTACACCATTTTCAATTTTAATTTAGAAAATTCATTTGTATTTCAGATAATTTAATTGAATTGGGAATTTCTGAAATACAAATAAAAATCTAAAATTAGAAATTTCTTAACATCAAACTTAAACAATTACAAAATTCTAAAATGTGGGAAATGGTTTAATATGTAGTACATAAAGTATTGAATTGTTAAAGAATATGTATGTGTTTGTAAGGTGCTCATGATTTTATGAGAGTGGTTACGTTTAAACACCTTACTGAAACGTGATAATACATATATTTAATAGCGCAAAAATCAAAACAAATTGAACTAATTCAATGTTCACAAATCATGTGTCTTTTTCATTAAAACGCTGCTGGAAGAGGAAGGAAAACAAAACAAAAGCAACTAAATCACAATATTAGTCATCAATAAATTAAAGTACACATGAATAATATTAAAAAAATAATAATAAAAATATTTATTGCACTTTAGCTTCAATACGAGTACCTGTTTGAATTTATTGTAAAATTATATTTGTTTGTAACCAAAAAGTTTTTTTTCACAAAACCCCTCCCTTACATACTTATTTCTTATAAGTATCGGACTATTTTGTGGTTCATTTAAATAAACACCTGGAGTTGGGCTTTTCATTAATTTTTTTTCGTTTACGTGTAAAAACAACAACAAAAATTAAATAGTAATTGTTGCATAAAAAAGTGATGATTTTTTATTTATTACAATTCAAATTTGTGGTTTTTAAAAGGGAAGTTGTTAACAAATAAAGCAACAAAAAAACTGTATTAAAAGTATTCTTTTTGTGGTTGTTGTTTATAAAGAACAATAATAACTTAAGGTTTGTGACAGGTGTTAACTAACTAACTAACTAACTAACTAACTAACTAACTAACTAACTAACTAACTAACTAACTAACTAACTAACTACTAACTAACTAACTAACTAACTAACTAACTAACTAACTAACTAACTAACTAACTAACTAACTACTAACTAACTAACTACTAACTAACTAACTAACTAACTAACTAACTAACTAACTAACTAACTAACTAACTAACTAACTAACTAACTAACTAACTAACTAACTAACTAACTAACTAACTAACTAACTAACTAACTAACTAACTAACTAACTAACTAACTAACTAACTAACTAACTAACTAACTAACTAACTAACTAACTAACTAACTAACTACTAACTAACTAACTAACTAACTAACTAACTAACTAACTAACTAACTAACTAACTACTAACTAACTAACTAACTAACTAACTAACTAACTAACTAACTAACTAACTAACTAACTAACTAACTAACTAACTACTAACTAACTAACTAACTAACTAACTAACTAACTACTAACTAACTAACTAACTAACTAACTAACTAACTACTACTAACTAACTAACTACTAACTAACTAACTAACTAACTAACTAACTACTAACTAACTACTACTAACTAACTAACTAACTAACTAACTACTACTAACTAACTAACTAACTAACTAACTAACTAACTACTAACTAACTAACTAACTAACTAACTAACTAACTAACTAACTAACTAACTAACTACTAACTAACTAACTAACTAACTAACTAACTAACTAACTAACTAACTAACTAACTAACTAACTAACTAACTAACTAACTAACTAACTAACTAACTAACTAACTAACTAACTAACTAACTAACTAACTAACTAACTAACTAACTAACTAACTAACTAACTAACTAACTAACTAACTAACTAACTAACTAACTAACTAACTAACTAACTAACTAACTACTAACTAACTAACTAACTAACTAACTAACTAACTAACTAACTAACTAACTAACTACTAACTAACTAACTAACTAACTACTAACTAACTAACTAACTAACTAACTAACTAACTAACTAACTAACTAACTACTAACTAACTAACTAACTAACTAACTAACTAACTACTAACTAACTAACTAACTAACTAACTAACTAACTAACTAACTAACTAACTAACTAACTAACTAACTACTAACTAACCTAACTAACTAACTACTAACTAATACTAACTAACTAACTACTAACTAACTAACTAACTAACTAACTAACTAACTAACTAACTAACTAACTAACTACTAACTAACTAACTAACTAACTAACTAACTAACTAACTAACTACTAACTAACTAACTAACTAACTAACTAACTAACTAACTACTAACTAACTAACTAACTACTAACTAACTAACTAACTACTACTACTAACTACTAACTAACTAACTACTAACTAACTAACTAACTACTAACTAACTAACTAACTAACTAACTAACTAACTAACTAATAACTACTAACTAACTAACTAACTAACTAACTAACTAACTAACTAACTACTACTAACTAACTAACTAACTAACTAACAACTAACTAACTAACTAACTAACTAACTAACTAACTAACTAACTACTAACTAACTACTAACTAACTACTACTACTAATAACTAACTAACTAACTACTAACTAACTAACTAACTAACTAACTAACTAACTACTAACTAACTAACTAACTAACTAACTAACTAACTAAACTACTAACTACTAACTACCTACTAACTAACTAACTAACTAACTACTAACTAACAACTAACTAACTAACTAACTACTAACTAACAACTAACTAACTAACTAACTAACTAACTAACTAACTACTAACTAACTAACTAACTAACTAACTAACTAACTAACTAACTAACTAACTACTAACTAACTAACTTCTTGACACAAACATAATATCGGAATACAGTATCAATTCGGGTTGGGATCAAGTTAGAATCTATTTTCGTAGAATTTTATCACAGCGATAAGCGATTTATTAACCGTCCAGTACTTTACTATGAAGCTATGTACACACGGTTGTTAGATCTCATAATGTTGGCAGAAATATGTTCAAAAAGTGTCTAACAACCGTGTCAACTTACAACTTTCATCTTGCAATATTGTCAGAAATGCCTTTTTCTGACAACTATGCAAAACAAAAATTGTAAGTTCATGGGATTGTTAGACATTTTCTGAACATTTTTCCGCCAACATTGTTAGATCTGACAACCTTTTATCACAGCTTTAATAAGAATTATATAGGGGATAGGGTTAATTATAAACAAATTCTATTCGTGTTAAATTTCATTGAGTAATAATTTTCTTAAAGAGTTCAAATGGTGACCGATTCTCAGAGGGACTTACATATGTGACATAATCAACTTCACTACCAAAAACACCCGAAATTGAAGGATCAGAAATTATAAACGGAATGAAAAAATTTCCTTTCCAAATTATTTATTGGACCTATTAATGTGTTGCTATTGACGTAATCCTCTCAATTCAGGGTCAAAAGCTTTCAACTGCTCTTCCATATAAAATTGTGTAATTATTTGAAGCTATTGTGTTTTTTTGTCTTTAAAATCGCTTAGAACAATTTTTAACTATTTATTCATGCTGTTAAACAATAAAAAAAAAAATGACAAAAAAAAAAAAACGGTGCAAACTGAAAAATGACGAGCCAGTTGGACTTGAATGTATGTGCATTTAGAACAAATGAAAACGAAAATAAAACACATATTGAAAAAAAGCAAATATTTGTGGTTTAGAACATGCCTTAATTGCAAAAAAATAAAAATCGAACAAAAACTTAAATTTTGTACAAAACGAATGACATACAGTGGTGGCCATGAGGTTAGCACATTTGGTATCTGTTAAATATAAAATCAAATATTTCCTATAGTTCTTAACTTTTTTAACAAATTCTTTTTTATGCGTAACACATGTCCTTCGAGGATCACGACACATTACATTTTGTTCCACTACTTTGTTGCAGATAGATTTCTTTCTTTCCAAAGTACATCTACCCCAAAAAAAATTTGGACATAAGTTTAGCACAAAATAAAAAAATCATTAAAAAATTAAAAATAAAGCAAAGAAACTGGATAATTTTATGTAATTTCACTTAAAATTTTATATTTTGTAGAATAGTTGCACATTTTGATAATATCATTTCTTCTCCTGGACATAATCTTCACCAGAACCCACTAGAAATTTCATGACATAAATTTTAACCCATAAATAGGCAAAATTCTTAGGAATTTGTGTTTTATTTGTTGCACCATTTCGTTTAATATGTTCCCTATTGGATTGGAATCTAGAAATTATTCTGGGGGCTGCAAACATGTCAATCTCGCTCGCTTCCAAGAAGCTCCTCTCTGTACTTTTAACATATTTTGGGTCATTGTCGACCAAAAAACGCCATTTAACTGAACTTTTGTCCACTCATTTTTTTACTAAAATATTTAAGAGTCTATTTTGATAGTCATACTGATCCATTTGTGCATCCACCTTGCGTATAGAACCTCCACTAGCCCGGAAAACGCTTCCGAATTCGTCATATTTCACCCATTGTGTTTTATGGTTTTAAATGTACACTTTGGTTGTTGCTGCATGTTTGGAGTACAGCATAATTACATTTTTCCATCAAATTTGATCCTATTAATCTTCAACTAGTATCCTCCAATCATGCAGATAAAGCTAAAGTGTTCCAGAGAAATCATATATCACAATGGGGGGAAATTTCGTGGTATTCATTGCATTTTCTTGGCATGCTGTTGGTCCTATATTGATGTTGGATGCAGAAGTGGATCCGTATGACTATCAAAATAGGATCTTAAATACTTTATTAAAAAAATCGGAGGACAAAGATGGCGTTTTTTGGTCGACATCGACCGTAAATATGCTAAAAGTGCTGAGATGAGCTGCTTGGAAGCGACCGGGATTGTCATGTTTGCAGTGCCCAGTATATTTTCTCGATTCCAATTCAATAGAGAACATATAACATAATATGGACCAACAAATAAAAGCAGAAATCACCAAGAATTTTGCCAATTTATGGGCTGAAATTTCTAGAGGGTTCTGGTGAAGATTATGTCCAGGAGGAGGAATGATATTATCAAAATCTGCAACTATTCCACAAAATATAAAATCTTAAGTGCAATAAGATAAATATAACCGGTTGTTTTGTTTTATTTTTAATTTTTTAATGATTTTTTAATTTTGTGCTAAACTTATGTCCAGATTTTTTTGGGGGTAGATGTACTTTGGAAAGAAAAAAATCTACATGCAACAAAGTAGTGGAACAAAATGTAATGTGTCGTGATCCTCGAAGGACATGTGTTACGCATAAAAAAGAATTTGTTAAAAAAGTTAAGAACTATAGGAAATATTTGATTTTATATTTAACAGATACCAAATGTGCTAACCTCATGGCCACCACTGTATGTGTGGTAAATTGTATACACACACATACCTACATACATATGTATAAGTAAAAATCCAATGAATAACTTTTTGTACGTTTTTTTTAATTTTTGTTCAAAATGGAATTTTTTTCTAACACTACGTGCTCTACCTTTAAAATGTACAAAAATACTATAAATAATAGAAATAAAATGAACAAACAGCAACAACAACAACAAAAACAAAAAATCAAATTAAGGGTTTTTAAACAATTTAGTACAAGTTATGGACATTATGTCATTTTAACTATTTAACTAACACACATGCACATCAACTTACAGTTTCAAACTCAAAATTCAAATTAACTGCGTCAATAATATTCAGATACTCAACTACAAATGCAAACACAATAAGTCTTATTATTTTAACCCAAATTATTTCTCATACCTTGAATAATCTGAACAATGTGTACAAATGACCAACAATTAATTCTATGTGTAGTACTTGTTGTTTGTGTATTTAGAAACAATATGACGTGAACGCTCCAAAAAAAAATTCCCTCTTTATAATTATTTTCACAAAAACAAACAAAATTGAATCTGTGATTGTTTTATGGTCAGTATTTTTTATGGTTTTGTTTTTCAAAACCTCAATAGTTTCCTTTTTTTATCAATGTATTTACATCTTTAAGTTAATTTTATTATTTACGTCACTTTACGATCTTTTGTTTAAACCCCAAAAAATACTCTTTTTAAGAAAATCTCTTTTTCTATAGAAACATTCTTCCCACGGAAGACTATATTTAGAAAAAGTCTTCCTCTCTTCTCTTTATATAGAAAAGGGTTCCTGATAAAGACCCATTTTATATAGTAAAAGCCTCTATGGAACACATTTTTTATACAGAAAAAGTCTTCCTATGGAAGACTCTTAAGTCTTCCTAAGGAAGACTCTTTTTATATAGAAAAAGTCTTCTTAAGGAATACTCTTTTTATATAGAAAAAGCATTCCTTAGGAAGACTCTTTTTATATAGAAAAAAGTCTTCCAAAAGAAGACTCTTTTTAGAAAAAGTCTTCCTAAAGAAGACTCTTTTCATATAGAAAAAGTCTTCCTACAGAAGACCCTTTTTATATAGAAAAAGTCTTCTTAAAGAAGACTCTTTTTATATAGAAAAAGTCTTCCTAAGAAAAAGTCTTCCTACAGAAGACCCTTTTTATATAGAAAAAGTCTTTTTAAAGAAGACTCTTTTTATATAGAAAAAGTCTTCCTAAGGAAGACTCTTTTTATATAGAAAAAGTCTTTCTAAGGAAGGCTTATATAGAAAAAGTCTTCCTAAGGAAGGCTTATATAGAAAAAGTCTTCCTAAGGAAGACTCTTTTTATATAAAAAAAGTCTTCCTAAGGAAGATTTTTTATATAGAAAAAGTCTTCCTACAGAAGACCCTTTTTATATAGAAAAAGTCTTCTTAAAGAAGACTCTTTTTATATAGAAAAAGTCTTCCTAAAGAAGACTCTTCTCTATATAGAAAAAGTCTTTCTAAGGAAGGCTTATATAGAAAAAGTCTTCCTAAGGAAGACTCTTTTTATATAGAAAAAGTCTTCCTAAGGAAGACTCTTTTTATATAGAAAAAGTCTTCCTAAGGAAGACTCTTTTTATTTAAAAAAAGGGTTCCTAAGGAAGACTCTTTTATATAGAAAAAGTCTTCCTAAGGAAGACTCTTTTATATAGAAAAAGTCTTCCTAAGGAAGACTCTTTTTATATAGAAAAATTCTTCCTAAGAAAGACTCTTTTCATATAGAAAAGTCTTCCTACAGAAGACTCTTTTCATATAGAAAAAGTCTTCCTAAGAAAGACTCTTTTTATATAGAAAAAGTCTTTCTAAGGAAGACTCTTTTCATATAGAAAAGGTCTTCCTAAGGAAGACTCTTTTTATATAGAAAAGGTCGTCCTGAGGAAGACTCTTTTTATATAGAAAAGGTCTTCCTAAGGAAGACTCTTTTTATATAGAAAAGGTCTTCCTAAGGAAGACTCTTTTTATATAGAAAAGGTCTTCCTAAGGAAGACTCTTTTTATATAGAAAAGGTCTTCCTAAGGAAGACTCTTTTTATATAGAAAAGGTCTTCCTAAGGAAGACTCTTTTTATATAGAAAAGGTCTTCCTAAGGAAGACTCTTTTTATATAGAAAAGGTCTTCCTAAGGAAGACTCTTTTTATATAGAAAAGGTCTTCCTAAGGAAGACTCTTTTTATATAGAAAAGGTCTTCCTAAGGAAGACTCTTTTAATATAGAAAAGGTCTTCCTAAGAAAGTCTCTTTTTATATAGAAAAGGTCTTCCCAAGGAAAACTCTTTTATATAGAAAAGGTCTTCCCAAGGAAGACTCTTTCTATATAGTAAAATTCTTCCTAAGAAAGACTCTTTTCATATAGAAAAAGTCTTCCTAAGAAAGACTCTTTTCATATAGAAAAAGTCTTCCTAAGAAAGACTCTTTTTATATAGAAAAAGTCTTCCTCAGAAAGACTCTTTTTATGTAGAAAAGGGGTTCCTATAAAAAAGTCTTCCTAAAAAAGCTTTTTCCTAAAGAAAAGCTTTTTTCTCATTTATCTATTACAATCTGATCGCAACTCGTATGTAAGTAATTTAAAAATGCTATTTGAACTTGAATTTTTTGCCATAAAATCGTTTGATATCTATTTTATTTTAAACGTCCTCCGGTTTTTTTTCTAGTTGCTGTATCTCTCCATAAAATCTACTCATTTTGGCTGCGATTTTTCGAATGACATTAAAAACAATTGTTAGAATTGAAAAAGTAATAGATGGAGAGAGAATAGAAAAAAAGAAGCTTGTTTTTTACAAATTTTTTCACAGCTAAATTTAAAACTTTTATTTAACGTATTTAAGAGTGAGAGAGTGTGTGTGTGAGTTACCAAGTGCAGCAATGATTTTAGTGTTTAATAAGCCAGTATGAGATATAAGTATTACGACTGTTTTTAAAAAACTATTCTTTTTTGTAGTTTTGAAACTAAATCGTAAAAATAAACTCGAAAATGTTTATTTATAATGACAACCACTGGCACAGAGGAAAAAAGTCTACACCTGGTGATAGAGAGTATAGAAAACTGAGTAAAATCTTCTTGTTATAACTCGCTGGATATCAAAGTTGCTAGTTATTTAGAGTAAAAGCTTAAAAATTCAAAAAATTCTTTTTACAAATTTAACCCATAGATTAATACATGTATTAAACAAATTTGTTAAAAATTGTAGAACTAATAACAGTAGTCTGTTTTCTAGACACTAAGTGTATTTTCAGTTTTTGCCATAATATTGAACAGCAGCAAAACAATTATTTTACGACATAAAAAATAGCAGCAAAAAACAACTAATACATACAAATACACACGAAAAATGTTATTAATTTTCAAACCAAACTCTAATGACAGCTGTTGTGTTCAAAGTCAAAAACGTTTTTGTTTGTCAAAATCACGGAATGTTCATACGATTATTATGAGTATTTATTTGGTTTAGAATTAAATGCATTCAATTGTTTTTGTTGTTGTTGTTGCAGCCGCTGCCGTGTTGTTGTATATTTATTTATTATTATTTGTTAAAAGTTTTTGTAGAGATGTCATTAATAGAATATTGTTAGAAATTTATTTCTGTTGCTGTTGTTGTTTTTTTTTCTGATTTGGCTAAATGACATGAAGCAAAAACTTAAAATGACAATAATGAAAAAACGTTAAATTTAGTTTTTTTTTTTTGTTACACCACGCCCAAAAGAACTCATCGTCAGGTAGTTTTGGTATTTTTTCATTAGAAATAAATTATAGTTAATTACACGATTTGTTTAGTTGCCAAATTGTAATTATAGTTTGTTATTCAAATAAAGGAAATAATCATAAAAAGGGAGAAAAAGAGAATCACATAGGGAGTAATGAGGGGGTATACTTAATGTCAAACTCGAAGATAGTACTCATACGTCACCGGTTATTGCACAGAGCTAATAATGGGTTCCAAAGGAGATGAAGTTGCGTTGCATTATTTTTAGAACTGAAGTAGAACTGAACTAGAACTGAAGTAGAACTGAACTAGAACTGAACTAGAACTGAACTAGAACTGAACTAGAACTGAACTAGAACTGAACTAGAACTGAACTAGAACTGAACTAGAACTACTGAACTAGAACTGAACTAGAACTGAACTAGAACTGAACTAGAACTGAACTAGAACTGAACTAGAACTGAACTAGAACTGAACTAGAACTGAACTAGAACTGAACTAGAACTGAACTAGAACTGAACTAGAACTGAACTAGAACTGAACTAGAACTGAACTAGAACTGAACTAGAACTGAACTAGAACTGAACTAGAACTGAACTAGAACTGAACTAGAACTGAACTAGAACTGAACTAGAACTGAACTAGAACTGAACTAGAACTGAACTAGAACTGAACTAGAACTGAACTAGAAACTGAACTAGAACTGAACTAGAACTGAACTAGAACTGAACTAGAACTGAACTAGAACTGAACTAGAACTGAACTAGAACTGAACTAGAACTGAACTAGAACTGAACTAGAACTGAACTAGAACTGAACTAGAACTGAACTAGAACTGAACTAGAACTGAACTAGAACTGAACTAGAACTGAACTAGAACTGAACTAGAACTGAACTAGACTGAACTAGAACTGAACTAGAACTGAACTAGAACTGAACTAGAACTGAACTAACTGAACTAGAACTGAACTAGAACTGAACTAGAACTGAACTAGAACTGAACTAGAACTGAACTAGAACTGAACTAGAACTGAACTAGAACTGAACTAGAACTGAACTAGAACTGAACTAGAACTGAACTAGAACTGAACTAGAACTGAACTAGAACTGAACTAGAACTGAACTAGAACTGAACTAGAACTGAACTAGAACTGAACTAGAACTGAACTAGAACTGAACCAGAACTGAACTAGAACTGAACTAGAACTGAACTAGAACTGAACTAGAACTGAACTAGAACTGAACTAGAACTGAACTAGAACTGAACTAGAACTGAACTAGAACTGAACTAGAACTGAACTAGAACTGAACTAGAACTGAACTAGAACTGAACTAGAACTGAACTAGAACTGAACTAGAACTGAACTAGAACTGAACTAGAACTGAACTAGAACTGAACTAGAACTGAACTAGAACTGAACTAGAACTGAACTAGAACTGACTAGAACTGACTAGAACTGAACTAGAACTGAACTAGAACTGAACTAGAACTGAACTAGAACTGAACTAGAACTGAACTAGAACTGAACTAGAACTGAACTAGAACTGAACTAGAACTGAACTAGAACTGAACTAGAACTGAACTAGAACTGAACTAGAACTGAACTAGAACTGAACTAGAACTGAACTAGAACTGAACTAGAACTGAACTAGAACTGAACTAGAACTGAACTAGAACTGAACTAGAACTGAACTAGAACTGAACTAGAACTGAACTAGAACTGAACTAGAACTGAACTAGAACTGAAACTAGAACTGAACTAGAACTGAACTAGAACTGAACTAGAACTGAACTGGAACTGAACTGAACTGAACTAGAACTGAACTAGAACTGAACTAGAACTGAACTAGAACTGACTAGAACTGAACTAGAACTGAACTAGAACTGAACTAGAACTGAACTAGAACTGAACTAGAACTGAACTAGAACTGAACTAGAACTGAACTAGAACTAGAACTGAACTAGAACTGAACTGGAACTGAACTAGAACTAGAACTGAACTAGAACTGAACTACAACTGAACTAGATTTTTCTTAAAATAAATTCAAGTGATTTTCATTTAATTCAATTACATATTTTGGTGGCGTTAGAAAACTATGAATTACATATGAAACCAAATATGAATCTATTTCCTGTTTACAAAATTGTCAATCCTCCCCTTTACAAGGTTAAACCAAATTTAATAAACATTTTCAATAAATACCAAAAATCAATTGAAATTTGTCTGCATTGCACTTGAAAACCTGACAAAAATGCAACGAAATCATCATTAAAAAAACTTTAATTAATCAAAATAACAAGTTATTTTTTGCCAATTACCTTCAATTCAATTCTATTCCAACAATATAATCATGATGATGACGATTATTTTAACACTCTTCTTTTTATCTTTCACACTTAAAACACTCGCTGAAAGTCAAGTACTTCTTTGTCAAAACAAATAAATACTTCACATAGAAAAATATTAAAAATAAAATGAATTAAAATTAAATTTTGAAAAACAAAAAACCCTGAAAACTGAAATAGAATATTCAAGTACACAAATACAGGCCAACAAACAGCTAGAGATAAATCAATAATTTCAAAAAAAAAGAGAGAAGTACTAAAATCAGTGGTAGTAGGCAAGTGATATGCAATTTATTATTATTCTAGGGTGTAGTTTACCTAAATAAAATAGATTTTTTACAATAGAGTTTTTAAACATTTTAAAGATTTTGCGGTGAGAAACAATTTATTTTTTTATTATTTTAGTCGGAAAAATAAAAAAATAAACAATTACAAGTTTCTGACAATGAATTTAAAAGTTTTACTTGAACATTTGCAATAGCAAAAGTAAAACTAGCTAAATAGTAGCTCAGCAATTTTAAGCAGTTGTTAATGTTAGATTTTGTTTTCTTTAAACAAATATCCGAAGATCACAATTAATAGCAAATAAATGACGTAGATTAACTATCTATTACAATTAATAAAACCAGCAGCAATAACAAAACCAACAACAACAACATTAACATCATCAACAAAATCAGCGTCATTGTCATTAACAGCAACAACTTTAATAGAATCCTCAAGTACACACACACACTTAATTAATTGTTGATTAAATATCTAAAGACAAAATAGATAATTTTCCAAGTTGAAAATAAACATTTATTAAATTTCATTTTATTTAATTTAAAATTTTTTTATTTTACAATTGATATTTAAAGAATCATTACTAGCAACCACAATTTATATGAAATTTATATTGTTTTTAATCTTTAAAATTGAACAATAAAAAGAGTTTTAGTTTTTTTTCTATATCAGAAAAGTTTTTTATTGTGTAAGAAAAACTTACCGCAATAAGAAATTGTATATAATCAAGTTTAAGCTATTGAAAACATTCAAAGTTTGCAACATTGACAAGCTGCATTTCAAGATCATCATAATTGATATTCAATATTGTTTTTACACTTGTTACACTGAACCGAAGAGAATGTCATGGGACCAACCACAGTGTTACCTTCTAATAAAGTGAAGGTAGCGCTATGAGATTTTAGAATGCAAAAGCTATTTAAAGTAAAAAAAAATATAAAAACATTTTTATAGTGAAAGAAGCTTCTATAGTCTAGTCTATAGTCTAGTCTATAGTCTAGTCTATAGTCTAGTCTATAGTCTAGTCTATAGTCTAGTCTATAGTCTAGTCTATAGTCTAGTCTATAGTCTAGTCTATAGTCTAGTCTATAGTCTAGTCTATAGTCTAGTCTATAGTCTAGTCTATAGTCTAGTCTATAGTCTAGTCTATAGTCTAGTCTATAGTCTATAGTCTAGTCTATAGTCTAGTCTATGTCTAGTCTATAGTCTAGTCTATAGTCTAGTCTATAGTCTAGTCTATAGTCTAGTATCTAGTCTAGTCTATAGTCTAGTCTATAGTTAGTCTATAGTCTAGTCTATAGTCTAGTCTATAGTCTAGTCTATAGTCTAGTCTATAGTCTAGTCTATAGTCTAGTCTATAGTCTAGTCTATAGTCCTAGTCTATAGTCTAGTCTATAGTCTAGTCTATAGTCTAGTCTATAGTCTAGTCTATAGTCTAGTCTATAGTCTAGTCTATAGTCTAGTCTATAGTCTAGTCTATAGTCTAGTCTATAGTCTAGTCTATAGTCTAGTCTATAGTCTAGTCTATAGTCTAGTCTATAGTCTAGTCTATAGTCCTAGTCTATAGTCTAGTCTATAGTCTAGTCTATAGTCTAGTCTATAGTCTAGTCTATAGTCTAGTCTATAGTCTAGTCTATAGTCTAGTCTATAGTCTAGTCTATAGTCTAGTCTATAGTCTAGTCTATAGTCTAGTCTATAGTCTAGTCTATAGTCTAGTCTAATAGTCTAGTCTAGTCCTATTAGTCTAGTCTATAGTCTAGTCTATAGTCTAGTCTATAGTCTAGTCTATAGTCTAGTCTATAGTCTAGTCTATAGTCTAGTCTATAGTCTAGTCCTATAGTCTAGTCTATAGTCTAGTCTATAGTCTAGTCTATAGTCTAGTCTATCTAGTCTATAGTCTAGTCTATAGTCTAGTCTATAGTCTAGTCTATAGTCTAGTCTATAGTCTAGTCTATAGTCTAGTCTATAGTCTAGTCTATAGTCTAGTCCTATAGTCTAGTCTATAGTCTAGTCTATAGTCTAGTCTATAGTCTAGTCTATAGTCTAGTCTATAGTCTAGTCTATAGTCTAGTCTATAGTCTAGTCTATAGTCTAGTCTATAGTCTAGTCTATAGTCTAGTCGATAGTCTAGTCTATAGTCTAGTCTATAGTCTAGTCTATAGTCTAGTCTATAGTCTAGTCTATAGTCTAGTCTATAGTCTAGTCTATAGTCTAGTCTATAGTCTAGTCTATAGTCTAGTCTATAGTCTAGTCTATAGTCTAGTCTAGTCTATAGTCTAGTCTATAGTCTAGTCTATAGTCTAGTCTATAGTCTAGTCTATAGTCTAGTCTATAGTCTAGTCTATAGTCTAGTCTATAGTCTAGTCTATAGTCTAGTCTATAGTCTAGTCTATAGTCTAGTCTATAGTCTAGTCTATAGTCTAGTCTATAGTCTAGTAGTCTAGTCTATAGTCTAGTCTATAGTCTAGTCTATAGTCTAGTCTATAGTCTAGTCTATAGTCTAGTCTATAGTCTAGTCTATAGTCTAGTCTATAGTCTAGTCTATAGTCTAGTCTATAGTCTAGTCTATAGTCTAGTCTATAGTCTAGTCTATAGTCTAGTCTATAGTCTAGTCTAGTCTATAGTCCTAGTCTATAGTCTAGTCTATAGTCTAGTCTATAGTCTAGTCTATAGTCTAGTCTATAGTCTAGTCTATAGTCTAGTCTATAGTCTAGTCTATAGTCTAGTCTATAGTCTAGTCTATAGTCTAGTCTATAGTCTAGTCTATAGTCTAGTCTATAGTCTAGTCTATAGTCTAGTCTATAGTCTAGTCTAATAGTCTAGTCTATAGTCTAGTCTATAGTCTAGTCTATAGTCTAGTATAGTCTAGTCTATAGTCTAGTCTATAGTCTAGTCTATAGTCTAGTCTATAGTCTAGTCTATAGTCTAGTCTATAGTCTAGTCTATAGTCTAGTCTATAGTCTAGTCTAGTCTATAGTCTAGTCTATAGTCTAGTCTATAGTCTAGTCTATAGTCTAGTCTATAGTCTAGTCTATAGTCTAGTCTATAGTAGTCTATAGTCTAGTCTATAGTCTAGTCTATAGTCTAGTCTATAGTCTAGTCTATAGTCTAGTCTATAGTCTAGTCTATAGTCTAGTCTCTAGTCTAGTCTATAGTCTAGTCTATAGTCTAGTCTATAGTTGTATATAGTCTAGTCTATAGTCTAGTCTATAGTCTAGTCTATAGTCTAGTCTATAGTCTAGTCTATAGTCTAGTCTATAGTCTAGTCTATAGTCGTCTATAGTCTAGTCTATAGTCTAGTCTATAGTCTAGTCTATAGTCTAGTCTATAGTCTAGTCTATAGTCTAGTCTAGTTATCTAGTCTATAGTCTAGTCTATAGTCTAGTCTATAGTCTAGTATCTATAGTCTAGTCTAGTCTAGTCTATAAGTCTAGTCTATAGTCTAGTCTATAGTCTAGTATATAGTCTAGTCTATAGTCTAGTCTATAGTCTAGTCTATAGTCTAGTCTATGTCTAGTCTATAGTCTAGTCTATAGTCTAGTCTATAGTCTAGTCTATAGTCTAGTCTATAGTCTAGTCTATAGTCTAGTCTATAGTCTAGTCTATAGTCTAGTCTATAGTCTAGTCTATAGTCTAGTCTATAGTCTAGTCTATAGTCTAGTATAGTCTAGTCTACTAGTCTATCTATAGTCTAGTCTATAGTCTAGTCTATAGTCTAGTCTACAGATAGTCTATAGTCTGTCTATAGTCTAGTCTATAGTCTAGTCTGTCTATAGTCTAGTCTATAGTCTAGTCTATAGTATTAGTCTATAGTCTAGTCTATAGTCTAGTCTATAGTCTAGTATATAGTCTAGTCTATAATCTAATCTAAAGAACTTATTTTTTAAGAAAACTTGTTGTAATTTCAGTTTTTGAAGTATGTATGTGAACAAGCTCTTTGATGAAATAGCTTTCCCTTGAAAAAGCTTTTTTCATGAAAAAGCTTTTTGTAAAAAAAAAATGAATGAAGAAAGCCTTAAAGAATGTGTGATGAAAGCTTTTATAAATCCCTTTTTTTAAAGAAAAGTTTTGTGAAAAAAAAAAACTTTTCTATAAAAGCTTTGTATCTATGATAACACTTTTTCCATGAAAAATCTAATTCATAAAAAAGCATTTTGTTTTTTTTTTCATAAAAACTTATTTGTGAAAAATACTTTTACAAAAAAGCTTTTTAAAAAAAACTTTTTGTTTTTAATTTTGTATACAAATTGATTTGAGAAAAATCTAAAATATATTCTCTATAGAAAATTTTTAGCAAATAATATTTTCTATAGTAAAATTTCATATACGCATACAAAAAATAAAACACGATTGTAAAATTTCTTTAAAAAAAGTTTAAAAATTTTGGTTTTCCATAGAAAACTACAACTTATTTCTTTGACCAGGCCTCGCATATAGTAAGTGTGTAAATCATGTGACTGCTGGATGATGACACAATAAGCTGTAATTTCTGTATATTGGTTTACATTGGTTTTTTTACAAAAATTTAAATTCATGAAAAAAAAATAAAAAATTAACAACAGATTTTAGCTTTTGTATTTGTTAGCAAAAGATGACCATGAAAAAATAGCAAATTCTCACTCGAGCGCAACCAACAAATAAATAGTGTTTTTTTTTTTGTTGTTCATACGTATTTATTTCTTGGCTGTAAAAATAAAGCTCTTTTTGTGTTGCATTTCACATATAAATCTTTCCCCAAACATCCTACATCCCCACCGCTAAAAATCGCTTACACGCATACACACCCCTTTATATACTTTTTACATATATGTGTGTGTTTGTGTGCAATGTAGTAGTGGAACAAACTCGGTCTACATGCCATCACATAATGCAGATGATAAACAAGTGTTAAAAGGGAGAGAATTGTTTTTAATAATAAAAATAAATGAAAAAAAAATTTTTTTTTTTTGCAAATAATGATCGATTAAATCGTCATGGTTGACAGCGAACGAATGAGATGAGTTACACAATCATTAGCACGAGCGTAATGCAACCAACAAGCAGAGACCAGAGGCAGCAGCTACCAATTTATCTTTCCGCTTATTGTATTTGTGAAAAAAAGTGCAAAAAAAGAAAACAATAAACAGTTTTTTTTTACTCCACTGCCCTAAAGACTGCGACATTGGGGTTTGGTTTTTAAGCTAAAACCCACTTGAGAGTTGGGCAGCAGATGAACGTCCAGACAGACAGAATTGAAATGAAATCTTACATCATTATTTACGCTCACACTGGCATAAATTAATTTTAATTTAGTGTTTTATTTGCTGGCAGACGGAAATTTTTTTTAAATTAGGAATTTTAATACAAAATGCATTTCCTATGCCACTTGTATACAGTAAGGTAAACAGTTTAAGAATTTATTTTAAGTTTAATATTTAAGGATTAATAAAAAACCAAAATGTTATAAATTTACTGATAAATATCTTGAAAATAAAGAATATTTTATAATAAAGAGAAACCTACAAAACAATTGTACGTCAAACGTACGTATTTTTACGTCAAATTAATGTAAAATAATTGCAAGCACGTCTTTAATAAACTAATTCCCAGAAACACTTGTTTACCATTAAAACCAATTTCAAACTCAAAAACAATTCTTCTTAAACCACAAATTAATTAGAAACAAACATTTAATTTATAAAAAAGATAAATTTAAAAAAAAATAATAAAAACAGTTAAAAGAAGTAGACGATAAAACAAACAAGAAAAAAACCCACTATAATATAAAACCATTTGCATAAAATGCTTTATGAAACAAAAAAAAAACTTAATAAATTCATAGTATTAAACGATTTTAAACAGATGGCGCTTAAAGACGAGGGGACAGACATTCAAACAGTAAAATTTATCTATAATAATAATAAAACACCAAAAAATTTATATGTTAATTTATGGTCGATTAACATGCGAATAAAAATATTTGTTGTTGTTTCTTTTTTTTCTTCAAAAATTTATATATAACAATAATAAAATGAAATGAAAGATCATAATTAAATCACTCATTCATTTCCGTATGACTTAAAATTTTTGATGGGCAAATATTGACAAGATTTGCAATAAATATTTACGATAACATTTTGTTTAATTTTGATTGAGTTTGAGTTTGTTAAATGGGTGGTATAAACATTAGGGTGGTACCTAAAGACGGTTTCTTTATAATGCAAACAAATGAAGAACAATTTTATAGAGGAAAACAGAATATTTAACGATTGCAACAAACTTTTCCAAAAATATTTGGCGCAAATATTTCTATATAAAAATCAAATTGGGACAACTTTTGCTTCAGAAAAACTCATATGGGACAAATTTATCTATAGTAAAATCTAATTGAGACACATTTTTCTATAGAAAAAACTAATTAAGACTAATTTTTCTATAGAAAAATGTAATTGGGAAATACTTTTGTATAGAAAAATCTAATTGGGACTCATTTTACTATAGAAAAATCTAATTGGGACAACTTTTTCTATAAAAAAATTTAATTGGGACAACAATTTCTATAGAATAATCAAATTAGGACAAATTTTTCTATAGAAAAATTTAATTGGGGCTAATTTTACTATAGAAAAATCTAATTGGGTCAAATTTTTTATAGAAAAATCAAATTGGGACAAATTGTTCTATAGAAAAGTCAAATTGGGACAAATTTTCTATAGAAAAATCAAATTGGGACAAATTTTTCTATAGAAAAAATCTAGTTGGGACAACTTTTTCTATAGAAAAATCTAATTGGGACTAATTTTTCTCTAGAAAAATCTAATTGGGACAAATTTTCTACAGAAAAGTCAAATTGGGACAAATTTTTCTATAGAAAAATCAAATTGGGACAAATTTTTCTATAGAAAAATCAAATTGGGACAAATTTTTCTATAAAAAAATCAAATTGGGACAAATTTTTCTATAGAAAAGTCAAATTGGGACAAATTTTCTATAGAAAAATCAAATTGGGACAAATTTGTCTATAGAAAAGCCAAATTGGGCAAATTTTTCTATAGAAAAATCTAATTGGGACACAATTTTCTAAAGAAAAATTTAAGATTTTTCTGTAGAAAATTTTGTCCCAAATTGATTTTCCTATAGAAAAATTTGTTCCAATTAGATTTTTCTATAGAAAAAGTTGTCCCAATTTGACTTTTCTATAGAAAAAATTTTCCCAATTTGACTTTTCAATAAAAAAATTTGTCCCAATATGATTTTTCTATAGAAAAAATTTGCCCAATTACATTTTTGTAAAGAAAAATTACTCCCAATTAGTTTTTTCTGTAGAAAAATTTGTCCCAATTTGATTTTTCTATAGAAAATGTTGTCCCAATTAGATTTTCTATAGAAATATTTGTCCCAAATAGATTTTTCTGTAAAAATATTTGTCCCAAATAGATTTTTCTGTAGAAAAATTTGTCCCAATTTGTTTTTTCTATAGAAAAATCTAATGGGGACTAATTTTACTATAGAAAAATCAAATTGAGACAATTTTTTCTATAGAAAAAACAAATTGGGACAAATTTTTCTACAGAAAACTCTATTTGGGACAAATATTTCTATAGAAAATCTAATTGGGACAACATTTTCTATAGAAAAATCAAATTAGGACAAATTTTTCTACAGAAAAAACTAATTGGGACTAATGTTTTTATACAAAAATGTAATTGGGCAAATTTTTCTATAGAAAAATCTAATTGGGACTAATTTTACTATAGAAAAATTTAATTCGGGCAACTTTTTCCTATAGAAAAATCAAATTGGGACAACTTTTTCTATAGAAAAATCTAATTGGGACAAATTTTTCTATAGGAAAATCAATTTGGAACAAAATTTTCTACAGGAAAATATATTTGGGACAAATTTTTCTATAGAAATATCAAAATAGGACAAATTTTCTATAGAAAAATCAAATTGGGACAAATTTTTCTATAGAAAAATCAAGTTGGGAAAAATTTTTCTATAGAAAAATACATTTGGGACAAATCTTTTATTGGAAAAATCTATTTGGGACAATTTTTTTTTGAGAAAAATCAAATGAAGACAAAATTTTTATAGAAAAAATATTGTAGAAAAATTTTTACAGAGAAGCATTTACTTATGAAAAAATTTTCCTAGAAAAAAATAATTTTGTGATAAATTTTTTATAGAAAAAATAATTTTCTAAAAAAATCAAATTGGGAGAAAAATATTTTGTAGAAAATTTCAATTATATCCCAATATTATATCATTAATAAAACTTATAAACTTTAATAATAATTAAGTCACTATTAAATAAGAGTAAAACAAACAGCAAATTAGTCAATAAAATTATTTAATTCATTATTATAAAACATTATAACAAATTAAATACTACATTTATTCATTAACACACATTAGATTATGAATTAACATAAAATTTATTATTGCTAAAACTAAAACAATTAATTAAATTGTTCCACTTAATTATTTTCATTTAACAAGATATTCAAAGAAATATGTGGGGGGGGGGAGATGTATATAATATGAAAGCAGTGAACGGCAAGTTAACTAAGCAGAGAGAATGAGAAACTAAACTTATTTATACTAATTAAAAATGTTCATTCCACTGGTCTAGGGCTAAGTCAACCAGATAGAGAAATACTTTAAATGTGAATCTTTTCATTTAGCATTACTATTTGAGATGTATGTATGTTGATGTAAAAAAAAGTTCGTACCCTGGGGAAATGTTTAGTTATAGTGTAATTAGAAAAACGCAAAAGAAAACATAGAAATTTAATTAAATTTTCTATTAATATAAAGAAATAGGCTTCAAGTGCTTAATATGGACAAAATGATATTCTATGGCCAATGACGTAATAAGAAATATAATAATGTCAATTTAGATCCATATTTATAGGAAATCTTTAAATCAGAAGTACTCATTCAATGTACTTCTAAACAATGACGATGTTGTATTAAAGTAGTCATAGTACCGTCGCCCAAGTACCAGTTATGTAACTAGTTATGTGTAATAATTTTTTAAAAATAAAGTAAAATTTAAAATAAATAGTTATTTTTATTGAGTTACTCACAATCTAATATACATTTTTAAAACATAAATTTAAATAACATAATTAGTTTTAAATAATGTCATAATAAATTAAAACCCATGAGACATGACCTTATTTATTTACATTTGTAACTATGATCAGTGAAAACACTAGTCAAATGTATGTAAAACATTATTAAACATTTAATAACACAATCATGACTAGAGTTATTGTAATAAAAAAAAAATAAAACAACAATTTAACAAGATTTATACATTAATTGCAAGCAAATCTTTTGATCTTTATCAACAAGAACAAAACACACAAGAAACATTAAAGATGACAAATGTTTTTCATGGGGATTTTATGAAATCTATAATTCCTGGTTCGCTAGATTTACAATGTAACAAAATGCATGAAAGAAAAGAAAAAAACAATGAAGAAAATAAGTGAAATATGATTAGAAAATTTAAATTGTGACACATTTTTCTATAACAAAAAATCTGGAAAGAAAAAACTTTTCAAAAGAAGAATCTTTTCTAATAGAGAAATTCATTTGGGAACAAATTTCCCCAAAATTTTTCTATATTTTTAATAGAAAAATCCATTTGGGACAAATTTTTCTATAACAAAAATCCAATTGGGATAAATTTTTCTATGAAGAAATCCATTTGGGACAAATTTATGTATAAAAAAAATCCACTTGGGATAAATTTTTCTATAGAAATATGTAATTGGAACACATTTTTCTATAGAAAAATCAAATTGGGACAAATTTCCCTAGAAAAAACTAATTAGGACTAATTTTTCTATAAAAAAAAATGTAATTGGGACGAATTTTTCTATAGAAAAATCTAATTGGGACTAATTTTACTATAGAAAAATCAAATTGGGACAAATTTTTCTATAGATCTCCATTTGGGACAAATTTTTCTATAGAAAAATCCATTTGGGACAAAGTTTTCTATAGAAAAGTCCATTTGCGACAAAGTTTTTTATAGAAACTCCCACTTGGAAAAAAGTTTTCTGTAGATTAGTCCAATTGGGACAAATTTTTCTATAGAAAAATCCATTTGGTACAAAGTTTTCTATAGAAAAATCCATTTGGGACAAAATTTTCTTTAGAAAACTACATTTGGGACAAAATTTTCTATAGAAAACTCCATTTGGGACAAAATTTTCTGTAGAAAAATCCATTTGGGATAAAGTTTTCTATAGAAACTCCCATTTGGAAAAAATTTTTCTGTGAAAAATACATTTGGGACAAAGTTTTCTATAGAAAAATCCATTGGGTACAAATTTTTCTATAGAAACATTTTTTTTAAAGAAAAGTCCATTTGGGACAAAGTTTTCTATAGAAACTCCCAATTGGAGAAAAGTTTTCTGTAGAAAAATCAATTTGGGACAAAGTTTTCTAAAGAAAAATCTATTTGGAACAAATTTTTCTATATAAATATCCATTTGGGACAAATTTTTCTGTAGGAAAATCCATTTGGGACAAAGTTTTCTATAGAAACTCCCATTTGTAAAAAAAGTTTTCTGTAGATGAGTCCAATTGGGACAAATTTTTCATTAGAAAAATCCATTTGGGACGAAGTTTTCTATAGAAAAACCGATTTGGGAGAAATTTTCTATAGAAAAATCCATTTGGGACAAATTTTCTAAAGAAAAGTCCGTTTGGGACTAATCTTTCTGTAGAAAAATCCATTTGGGACAAATTTTTCTAAAGAAAAATTTTTGGGACAAATTTTTCTTTCTTTAAAAATCCATTTGGGACAAAGTTTTCTATAGAAAAATTTATTTGGGACAAAGTTTTCTATAGAAAAATTCATTTTGGACAAAGTTTTCTATGAAACTCCCTTTTAAAGAAAAGTTTTCTGTAGAAAAATCCATGTGGTACAAAATTTTCTATAGAAAAATCTATTTGGGACAAAGTTTTCTATAGAAAAACCATTTGGGACAAATTTTTCTGTAGAAAAAAACTTTTAGGAACAAAGAAAAGTCCATTTAGGACAAAGCTTTCAATAGAAACTCTCATTTGAAAAAAGGTTTTATGTAGAAAAATCCATTTGGGACAAATTTTTTCTATAGAAAAATTTATTTGGTACAATTTTTTTATAGAAAAATCCATTTGGGAGAAATTTTCTAAAGAAAAGTCCGTTTGGGACTAATCTTTCTGTAGAAAAATCCATTTGGGACAAATTTTTCTAAGAAAAATCCATTTGGGAAAAAATTTTCTTTGAATTTTTGGATTGGAATTGTTTTGTAAAAAATCGGATCATTTGAAAAATATTGGATTTTTGTAAAAAAAAAAACACTTTCTTCATGAGTTAGAAGCCAAACAAAAACATTGTTAATGCAACACAAATTTTTATTAAAATTGCAAATAAACCATTTGGCAACTTATTGCTATAAAAACTAACAAAAATGCCAAAGTAAAAGTGTTTCATTCACGAATAACTTAAAATTCTTGTTAGTCACTTTAAATCAAATATTTCTTAAAGAATTTCCTATTACTACAATTTAGTTTGATCATTACAAAATAAAAATCCATACGTCAAGCCACCAGACGACAATTGCATTCTTTAGAAATAAATTATGTTTTTCTAACACTTGTTGTTTTCTGTTAAAACACATGCTACCTGTTCCATAAAACTGTTTAAATATTCTTAGAAATTGTTTGGTTTTTTTTCTATTAATTTATAGAAATATTCTTTTTTAATAAAAACAAACAACTATTTAAAGAAAACAACAATTTTGCCGTCATTCTTAATAATTGTTATGGTTATTGATACTTTTTACATTTGAATTCAACTGAAAGTATTGGTACTAAGTATGTAGTTCGTTAGGTTAGGAAATTCGTTTTGCAATTTTCTTAGGAAATAATAAAAGTATTATTTAGATTCTATAGCATGAGTCATTAAAGATCTCTTTATGGTTTTCTTTATTTAATATTTTTTATTATTATTATATTTTGTGAAAACGCAACAATATTATATTACTGGTGAATGGCGTCGAAAATCTTAAATTACGTTGTTAGATTTTTTACTTTTTCAAATCAAGATTTATTTTCTCTGCTTTATTTTATATATTAGAAAAAAAAAAGAATATCTTTGTGTTCAACCAAGAATTTGTGTTGGAATGACTAATATTTATTAGTATTTGTTAATAATAATTAGTTGTTTTCTTTTTTCAGTTTGTGTATTTCTGTTTAAGCCTTTACTTGTTTGTACTGGTTTTCGAAAATATTATATAGTGTTTTATAACAAAACCTTTTTTGATCTTTTGTCGCCGTTGTTTTGTGTTTTTGCTCCCAACAATGCGTTACATTTATGGTCAATTAGTCAGTTATCCAACCCACATTGCCTAAACGTTTTACAAGCTATTTTTTGCTTGATGATGATAAAATCAGACATTTTTTGCAGTCTTCTTATTGTTGTAATGGATAAAATATTAATTATTTGAAAATATAATGAAATGTTAGAGATTGCAAAAAGAGATTAGATTGATCTGAAAAGGGAAGTAGTACTTGGTTTATTTTGTCTTAATATTTCCAAAAAACGACAATGGATAAACAAACAACAAACAAACAAACAAACAAACAAACAAACTAACTAACTAACTAACTAACTAACTAACTAACTAACTAACTAACTAACTAACTACTAACTAACTAACTAACTAACTAACTAACTAACTAACTAACTAACTAACTAACTAACTAACTAACTAACTACTAACTAACTAACTAACTAACTAACTAACTACTAACTAACTAACTAACTAACTAACTAACTAACTAACTAACTAACTAACTAACTAACTAACTAACTAACTAACTAACTAACTAACTAACTAACTAACTAACTAACTAACTAACTAACTAACTAACTAACTAACTAACTAACTAACTAACTAACTAACTAACTAACTAACTAACTAACTAACTAACTAACTAACTAACTAACTAACTAACTACTAACTAACTACTAACTAACTAACTAACTAACTAACTAACTAACTAACTAACTAACTAACTAACTAACTAACTAACTAACTAACTAACTAACTAACTAACTAACTACTAACTAACTAACTAACTAACTAACTAACTAACTAACTACTAACTAACTAACTAACTAACTAACTAACTAACTAACTAACTAACTAACTAACTAACTAACTAACTAACTAACTAACTAACTACTAACTAACTAACTAACTAACTAACTAACTAACTAACTAACTAACTAACTAACTAACTAACTAACTAACTAACTAACTAACTAACTAACTAACTAACTAACTAACTAACTAACTAACTACTAACTAACTAACTAACTAACTAACTAACTAACTAACTAACTACTAACTAACTAACTAACTAACTAACTAACTAACTAACTAACTAACTAACTAACTAACTAACTAACTAACTAACTAACTAACTAACTAACTAACTACTAACTAACTAACTAACTAACTAACTAACTAACTACTAACTAACTAACTAACTAACTAACTAACTACTAACTAACTAACTAACTAACTAACTAACTAACTAACTAACTAACTAACTAACTAACTAACTAACTAACTAACTAACTAACTAACTAACTAACTAACTAACTAACTAACTAACTAACTAACTAACTAACTAACTAACTAACTAACTAACTAACTAACTAACTAACTAACTAACTAACTAACTAACTAACTAACTAACTAACTAACTAACTAACTAACTAACTAACTAACTAACTAACTAACTAACTAACTAACTAACTAACTAACTACTAACTAACTAACTAACTAACTAACTAACTAACTAACTAACTAACTAACTAACTAACTAACTAACTAACTAACTAACTAACTACTACTAACTAACTAACTAACTAACTAACTAACTAACTAACTAACTAACTAACTAACTAACTAACTAACTACTAACTAACTAACTAACTAACTAACTAACTAACTAACTAACTAACTAACTAACTAACTAACTAACTACTAACTAACTAACTAACTAACTAACTAACTAACTAACTAACTAACTAACTAACTAACTAACTAACTAACTAACTAACTAACTAACTAACTAACTAACTAACTAACTAACTAACTAACTAACTAACTAACTAACTAACTAACTAACTAACTAACTAACTAACTAACTAACTAACTAACTAACTAACTAACTAACTAACTAACTAACTAACTAACTAACTAACTAACTAACTAACTAACTAACTAACTAACTAACTAACTAACTAACTAACTAACTAACTAACTAACTAACTAACTAACTAACTACTAACTAACTAACTAACTAACTAACTAACTAACTAACTACTAACTAACTAACTAACTAACTAACTACTAACTAACTAACTACTAACTAACTAACTAACTAACTAACTAACTAACTAACTAACTAACTAACTAACTAACTAACTAACTAACTAACTAACTAACTAACTAACTAACTACTAACTAACTACTAACTAACTAACTAACTAACTAACTAACTAACTAACTAACTAACTAACTAACTAACTAACTAACTAACTAACTAACTAACTAACTAACTAACTAACTAACTAACTAACTAACTAACTAACTAACTAACTAACTAACTAACTAACTAACTAACTAACTAACTAACTAACTAACTAACTAACTAACTAACTAACTAACTAACTAACTAACTACTAACTAACTAACTAACTAACTAACTAACTACTAACTAACTAACTAACTAACTAACTAACTAACTAACTAACTAACTAACTAACTAACTAACTAACTAACTAACAACTAACTAACTAACTAACTAACTAACTACTAACTAACTAACTAACTAACTAACTAACTAACTAACTAACTAACTAACTAACTAACTAACTAACTAACTAACTAACTAACTAACTAACTAACTAACTAACTAACTAACTAACTAACTAACTAACTAACTAACTACTAACTAACTAACTAACTACTAACTAACTAACTACTAACTAACTAACTAACTAACTAACTAACTAACTAACTAACTAACTAACTAACTAACTAACTAACTAACTACTAACTAACTAACTAACTAACTAACTAACTAACTAACTAACTAACTAACTAACTAACTAACTAACTAACTAACTAACTAACTAACTAACTAACTAACTAACTAACTAACTAACTAACTACTACTAACTAACTAACTAACTACCTAACTAACTAACTAACTACTAACTAACTAATAACTAACTACTAACTAACTAACTAACTAACCTAACTAACTAACTAACTAACTAACTAACTAACTAACTAACTACAACTAACTAACTAACTACTAACTAACTAACTAACTAACTACTAACTAACTAACTAACTAACTACTAACTAACTAACTACTAACTAACTAACTAACTAACTAACTAACTAACTAACTAACTAACTAACTAACTAACTAACTAACTAACTAACTAACTAACTAACTAACTAACTAACTACCTAACTAACTACTAACTAACTAACTACTAACTAACTAACTAACTAACTAACTAACTAAATAACTAACTAACTAACTAACTAACTAACTAACTAACTAACTAACTAACTAACTAACACTAACTAACTTACACTACCTACCTACCTACCTAACTAACTCTACTAACTTACTAGGGGGTTAATGATTACACAAAGTAATTTAGTTACCATGGTCAAGTACAATTACTTGTAATGTGGTAATTGAGTAATAACCAATTACAAATACTTTGTAATTGTACTTAAATTTTCCATTACAATTACTTGTAATGTGTACTTGACCAATAACCAATTACAATTACTTGTAATGTAATTAAAGTTTTGCCAACTACAATTATTTGTAATTGTAATTGAAGTTTTCCAATTAAAATTACTTGTAATTGTTATTAAAGTATTACTAATTACAAATTACATGTTAAAAGGAACAAAATTCACAATTACAAGTAATTGTAATTGTCAAAACTTCAATTACAATTACAAAGAAGTGTAATTGTCAAAACTTGAATTACAAGTAATTGTAATTGGTAAAGCTTCAATTACAATTACTTCAAATGTAATTGTAATTGAAAATGTAGTCATTACCCCCCAACCCTGGTACATATATCCTCCTTCCTAACTAACTTGATAACTTGCTAACTAACTAACTAACTAACTAACTAACTAACTAACTAACTAACTACTACTAACTAACTAACTAACTAACTAACTAACTAACTAACTAACTAACTAACTAACTAACTAACTAACTAACTAACTAACTACTAACTAACTAACTACCTAACTAACTAACTAACTACTACTAACTAACTAACTAACTAACTACTACTAACTAACTAACTAACTAACTAACTACTAACTAACTAACTACTAACTACTAACTAACTAACTAACTAACTAACTAACTAACTAACTAACTAACTAACTAACTAACTAACTAACTAACTACTAACTAACTAACTAACTAACTAACTAACTAACTAACTAACTAACTAACTAACTAACTAACTAACTAACTAACTAACTAACTAACTACTAACTAACTACTAACTAACTAACTAACTAACTAACTAACTAACTAACTAACTAACTAACTAACTAACTAACTAACTAACTAACTAACTAACTAACTAACTACTAACTAACTAACTAACTAACTAACTAACTAACTAACTAACTAACTAACTACTAACTAACTAACTAACTAACTAACTAACTAACTACTAACTAACTAACTAACTAACTAACTAACTAACTAACTACTAACTAACTAACTAACTAACTAACTAACTAACTAACTAACTAACTAACTAACTAACTAACTAACTAACTAACTAACTAACTAACTAACTAACTAACTAACTAACTAACTAACTAACTAACTAACTAACTAACTAACTAACTAACTAACTAACTAACTAACTAACTAACTAACTAACTAACTAACTAACTAACTAACTAACTAACTAACTAACTAACTAACTAACTAACTAACTAACTAACTAACTACTACTAACTAACTAACTAACTAACTAACTAACTAACTAACTAACTAACTAACTAACTAACTAACTAACTAACTAACTACTAACTAACTAACTAACTAACTAACTAACTAACTACTAATAACTAACTAACTAACTAACTAACTAACTAACTAACTAACTAACTAACTAACTAACTAACTAACTACTAACTAACTAACTAACTAACTAACTAACTAACTAACTAACTAACTAACTAACTAACTAACTAACTAACTAACTAACTAACTAACTAACTAACTAACTACTAACTAACTAACTAACTAACTAACTAACTACTAACTAACGACTAACTAACTAACTAACTAACTAACTAACTAACTAACTAACTAACTAACTAACTAACTAACTAACTAACTAACTAACTAACTAACTAACTAACTAACTAACTAACTAACTAACTAACTACTAACTAACTAACTAACTAACTAACTAACTAACTAACTAACTAACTAACTAACTAACTAACTAACTAACTAACTAACTAACTAACTAACTAACTAACTAACTAACTAACTATCTATAACTACTAACTAACTAACTAACTAACTAACTAACTAACTAACTAAATAACTAACTAACTAACTAACTAACTAACTAACTTAACTAACTAACTAACTAACTAACTAACTAACTAACTAACTAACTAACTACCTACCTACCTACCTAACTAACTAACTTACTAACTTACTAGGGGGTAATGATTACACAAAGTAATTTATTACATGGTCAATTACAATTACTTGTAATGTGTAATTGAGTAATAACCAATTACAAATACTTGTAATTGTAATTAAATTTTTCCAATTACAATTACTTTAATGTGTACTTGACCAATAACCAATTACAATTACTTGTAATTGTAATTAAAGTTTTGCCAACTACAATTATTTGTAATTGTAATTGAAGTTTCCAATTAAAATTACTTGTAATTGTTATTAAAGTATTACTAATTACAAATTACATGTTAAAAGGAACAAAATTCACAATTACAAGTAATTGTAATTGTCAAAACTTCAATTACAATTACAAAGAAGTGTAATTGTCAAAACTTGAATTACAAGTAATTGTAATTGGTAAAGCTTCAATTACAATTACTTCAAATGTAATTGTAATTGAAAATGTAGTCATTACCCCCCAACCCTGGTACATATATCCTCCTTCCTAACTAACTTGATAACTTGCTAACTTGCTAACTTGCTAACTTACTAACTTACTAACTTACTAACATACTAACTTACTAATTACTAACTGGTGCATTTATAAATTTCAACTGCAATCCCTATCCTTTTATAAGATCTTTGAAATGTTAAATTTTCTTCGCTTCCAATATACATATTCATCATGATGTTAAAATAATTAAAATTTTTTATTTAAAATTAAAATGTATTTTCTTGGAAATCTTTTTTATATTCTTCGTACCAGGTACGATTGAACAAAAAAAAACAATAATTATTCTAAATTCTCTTCAAAACACAACAAACAACAGAAGAGTATTTATTATTTTCCTCTCATATTTCTCACCTAAAACCCTGAGCTGCACCTGAGGTCTATAAAGATCATGGTTCCACTAGCTTACATTGATAAAAGGGAAATTTCAAAACAATAAAAGCATTGATTTCTTTGAACTAGCTGAACTAAAGGAAATCATTATTATCTCTACTGGCAAGTTTATTAATTTTTTTTTATTTAAATAATTCTTAACTTGAATGAATAAGAAATAAAATGAAAATTAATATTAATGAAATCTAAGAATAAATTTACATAAAATAATTTCATTAACTGCAGCAGCAATAATATTGAATAAAAAAACTGATTAAAAACAACATGTAATTACCCATTTAAAGAAAAAATCCCCATTTTAAAGCCAGAGTCTCTTTAACAAGATAATTAAGTTGATGTTACTTATATAATAATAATATTATTAAAATTCTTTACTTAATAAAAAAAACAATTTTAAGAAATCTTTTTTCATTTAAAGTTGCATCTATAAAGTCATTATTAACATGCAAATTTTGTTAAAAAAATATTTTTAACACTTCAATTTTTTTCTTCTTAACTTTGTAGTGGCTTATTATAATAATTATTGAAAATTGCTGTTAAAAAACAACATTAAAAAGCCATTACAATAAGTAAAAACATTAAGTACCAATTGTCGTCATATATTCAGAAACAAAAAATATCATCATTATCAAGATCATTATAATCGCTTGAAACAATCCAGTGTCTTTCGCTTTAAGAAAGCGTGAAATAAAAAATATCGTCGTTGTCATTATGATCGTTCACAATTATCCAGAATCTCTCGCTTCAAGAAAGCGCGAACAAAAAACTTTTAAAATGTTAATCAAAATAATATACCTGCTGCCGTTTTCAAAAACCCGCTGCCTGTCTTACACTTCTATGAAGTGTAATTTTTCGTCAGCACTGTAAAAGACTTATTTCTATTATTGCAATGATCATCTTAAATATATATTTAACTTAAATCAAAATTTTAACTAAATCATTCCATTTCTATTCTAGTTCAGTTCTAGTTCAGTTCTAGTTCAGTTCTAGTTCAGTTCTAGTTCAGTTCTAGTTCAGGTCTAGTTCAGGTCTAGTTCAGGTCTAGTTCAGGTCTAGTTCAGTTTCTAGTTCAGTTCTAGTTCAGTTCTAGTTCAGTTCTAGTTCAGTTCTAGTTCAGTTCTAGTTCAGTTCTAGTTCAGTTCTAGTTCAGTTCTAGTTCAGTTCTAGTTCAGTTCTAGTTCAGTTCTAGTTCAGTTCTAGTTCAGTTCTAGTTCAGTTCTAGTTCAGTTCTAGTTCAGTTTCTAGTTCAGTTCTAGTTCAGTTCTAGTTCAGTTCTAGTTCAGTTCTAGTTCAGTTCTAGTTCAGTTCTAGTTCAGTTCTAGTTCAGTCTAGTCAGTCTTCAGTTCTATTCAGTTCTAGTTCAGTTCTAGTTCATTCTAGTTCAGTTCTAGTTCAGTTCTAGTTCAGTTCTAGTTCAGTTCTAGTTCAGTTCTAGTTCAGTTCTAGTTCAGTTCTAGTTCAGTTCTAGTTCAGTTCTAGTTCAGTTCTAGTTCAGTTCTAGTTCAGTTCTAGTTCAGTTCTAGTTCAGTTCTAGTTCAGTTCTAGTTCAGTTCTAGTTCAGTTCTAGTTCAGTTCTAGTTCAGTTCTAGTTCAGTTCTAGTTCAGTTCTAGTTCAGTTCTAGTTCAGTTCTAGTTCAGTTCTAGTTCAGTTCTAGTTCAGTTCTAGTTCAGTTCTAGTTCAGTTCTAGTTCAGTTCTAGTTCAGTTCTAGTTCAGTTCTAGTTCAGTTCTAGTTCAGTTCTAGTTCAGTTCTAGTTCAGTTCTAGTTCAGTTCTAGTTCAGTTCTAGTTCAGTTCTAGTTCAGTTCTAGTTCAGTTCTAGTTCAGTTCTAGTTCAGTTCTAGTTCTAGTTCAGTTCTAGTTCTAGTTCAGTTCTAGTTCCTAGTTCTAGGTTCAGTTCTAGTTCAGTTCTAGTTCAGTTCTAGTTCAGTTCTAGTTCAGTTCTAGTTCAGTTCTAGTTCAGTTCTAGTTCAGTTCTAGTTCAGTTCTAGTTCAGTTCTAGTTCAGTTCTAGTTCAGTTCTAGTTCAGTTCTAGTTCAGTTCTAGTTCAGTTCTAGTTCAGTTCTAGTTCAGTTCTAGTTCAGTTCTAGTTCAGTTCTAGTTCAGTTCTAGTTCAGTTCTAGTTCAGTTCTAGTTCAGTTCTAGTTCTAGTTCTAGTTCAGTTCTAGTTCAGTTCTAGTTCAGTTCTAGTTCAGTTCTAGTTCAGTTCTAGTTCAGTTCTAGTTCTAGTTCAGTTCTAGTTCAGTTCTAGTTCAGTTCTAGTTCAGTTCTAGTTCTAGTTCAGTTCTAGTTCAGTTCTAGTTCTAGTTCAGTTCTAGTTCAGTTCTAGTTCAGATCTAGTTCAGTTCTAGTTCAGTTCTAGTTCAGTTCTAGTTCAGTTCTAGTTTAGTTCTAGTTCAGTTCTAGTCCAGCTGTAGTGCAGTCCTATTCAGACGTTGGATCATTTCTTCTTTTTTTATTACAACGTTTTTACTCTTTTAAAGTCTCCCTCAGCTAAGCAATTAAACATAAATTATTATTGTTAATAAATAAAATGAATATTATTTACTTTTTTACTACAAACAACTAAATCCATTCAATCATCATTTTATTCAACCAACGGCTTTAGTCAGTCAGTTGGTCAAACCCAACAAATGGTCATAAATTTGTCTTACATTTTGCATTTGTTTATTTCAAGTCAAGTTAGATCTGTTTGTTGGTTGGTTTGAACGTAAAACCAGTTTCGGTTTGTTGGTCGTGTAAAAATTTTTATACTATAAGTTTTTTTTCTGTTTCTTTCTTTCTTTTTCCATATAACACAGAAAAAAAGCTGCCCGCCGTAAGTCGGTAACTAATATCAAGTTCAAGGTCAATTTTAAATACAATTTACTCGTATAAAATAAGAAATAAATATTGTGTACTGGTCTGTCGTAGTACTATAGAGAAATACGTAAAAAGAGACAAAATAAGAAGTAGTAAAATTGAATGCAGTAATAAACGTTTAATTGTTATGCCCTACTATAGGCAGTGGTGGTAGGTGAGATAAAGGGACGGTAATATCCTGCAAAAATTAAACCGATGTGCTTAGATCTAGAAGAGATATTCTGAATATATTCGCAGATATTTCGCAATCAATTTTAGAAAAAATGGATTTCCTTAGTCAGCCCTTGCATTGTCTGCAACTGAAGTTAATTTTTAAGTTACAAACCTAGAACTTTATACTATACATTATTAACTATATATGAAGTACATTTTCATAAGTTATCTTTGTCTAATTGTTCGTCTTTATACTTTCCCTTTTAATGAGAAATCCATCCTCTTTAAGCAGCACATATTGATTTTTATAGAGTCCCTTTTAGCCGTCAATGATCAGTTTTAACTAAGATTTTTTTATCTAAACAAATTCTGCATTTACATAGATACTTTTTGTACTACCCTGTATACAACAAAAAACAACAATTATAAATATTTAATGTTAATTCTTTAACAACAATCAGAATGGAAAAAAATGATAAACGTCATCACCACCATCATCATCATTAGCGTAAGTATGTACGTAAATAAGTATTTCCATATAAAAGTACGACCAAGTATTAACAAACAAATAAATTATACCAAGTCAGCATTTGTAAGCCAATCTGTGGCTGAATGGTCAGAACTGAACTGAATGATCGAAACAAAACAAAACATTAAGTCAACAATTCTAAATGTGCTACCATTACGCCACTTGTTGTTGTTTTTTATTGGCCTGTTCTGTAGAGTGGAAGTGGTTTTGTTTTTTTTTTTTTTTGTCTTAACACTTTACATTTATTGTTTTATTACGTTTTAACAATTATATTCGTTTGAATTTTGATTTTATTTCCTGCGTCTCTGGGGCTTAAGTAATCGACCATTCATTGTTAATATGTCTTTCTTTTGTCATTGTACTTTAATCTGTGGTTACTATTAGGTACCAGGTACATTTTTAATTTTTGGTTTAGTACCAATTTTGAATGTGAAATGAATAGACTATTAGGTAAGTTAAGCTGATTTTAGTTAATCTTAATGTTTATAATATTTGTATGACTTTTATAATTGACTTTATTATGGGGGATTCATCTACTATGACTGCATATATATCGACGCTAAAAATGGATCGACCACAGGTTATAATTGGAATGTATGAAGATCTACAAATGCGGCTGTCTAAGATCTGCAATGGAAAGCAAACATGAACTAAACAAAGATCTAGAATTGGAAGGTCTAGTTTCAGGTCAGTTCAGTTCTAGTTCAGTTCAGTTCAGTTCTAGTTCTGTTCTAGTTTCTAGTTCAGTCTAGTTCAGTTCTAGTTCAGTTCCGTTCTTAGTTCAAGTTCTAGTTCAGTTCTAGTTCAGTTCTAGTTCAGTTCTAGTTCAGTTCTAGTTCAGTCTAGTTCTAGTTCTAGTCGTTCTAGTTTCAGTTCTAGTTCAGTTCTAGTTCAGTTCAGTTCAGTTCAGTTCTAGTTCAGTTCAGTTCAGTTCATTTCTAGTTCAGTTCTAGTTCAGTTCTAGTTCAGTTCTAGTTCAGTTCTAGTTCAGTTCTAGTTCAGTTCTAGTTCAGTTCTAGTTCAGTTCTAGTTCAGTTCTAGTTCAGTTCTAGTTCAGTTCTAGTTCAGTTCTAGTTCAGTTCTAGTTCAGTTCTAGTTCAGTTCTAGTTCAGTTCTAGTTCAGTTCTAGTTCAGTTCTAGTTCAGTTCTAGTTCAGTTCTAGTTCAGTTCTAGTTCAGTTCTAGTTCAGTTCTAGTTCAGTTCTAGTTCAGTTCTAGTTCAGTTCTAGTTCAGTTCTAGTTCAGTTCTAGTTCAGTTCTAGTTCAGTTCTAGTTCAGTTCTAGTTCAGTTCTAGTTCAGTTCTAGTTCAGTTCTAGTTCAGTTCTAGTTCAGTTCTAGTTCAGTTCTAGTTCAGTTCTAGTTCAGTTCTAGTTCAGTTCTAGTTCAGTTCTAGTTCAGTTCTAGTTCAGTTCTAGTTCAGTTCTAGTTCAGTTCTAGTTCAGTTCTAGTTCAGTTCTAGTTCAGTTCTAGTTCAGTTCTAGTTCAGTTCTAGTTCAGTTCTAGTTCAGTTCTAGTTCAGTTCTAGTTCAGTTCTAGTTCAGTTCTAGTTCAGTTCTAGTTCAGTTCTAGTTCAGTTCTAGTTCAGTTCTAGTTCAGTTCTAGTTCAGTTCTAGTTCAGTTCTAGTTCAGTTCTAGTTCAGTTCTAGTTCAGTTCTAGTTCAGTTCTAGTTCAGTTCTAGTTCAGTTCTAGTTCAGTTCTAGTTCAGTTCTAGTTCAGTTCTAGTTCAGTTCTAGTTCAGTTCTAGTTCAGTTCTAGTTCAGTTCTAGTTCAGTTCTAGTTCAGTTCTAGTTCAGTTCTAGTTTAGTTCTAGTTAGTTCTAGTTCAGTTCTAGTTTTCTAGTTCAGTTCTAGTTCAGTTCTAGTTACATAGTGTATGAAATATCGCAGCAGAACCCGAAGGATTTCTCTGTGATTCTAAAAATTGCTTTATTACTTCATTTTTATGTGACTTACTCAATTACAACTTTCCTTTTTCGCCGCAAAAGAACTTCTAACGTCATACTTAAGAGGTCATAATGAAGTCTAACATTTAAACTACAAAAACATAACTTCAAAGTCGGTATTTGAAACCACAAAAAAACATTTGTACAACATAAAGACAAATAAAAGCATTTTTTTACAAAGTTGTGAACATAAAAAAATTCAATAAAGAATTCTTTTATCTAGAAAATAAAAGAAGGTGTATTCTTCTTTAGTTTAACAAATTTATGTATATAAAGATATAAATGAAGGTTACAAAGAAACATTAGCATTAAATATAGAAGAATTTCAAAACTTCTTCTTTTAACTGTACCAACTTCAAAACAAATGCTCAAAAATCGACTACACAATTCTGCAAATTTATAACAATAGGCATAACAGCTTTACATATAAATAAATTTTGAATTTTTTTTAACTAAAAAAGCTACTTTATTTTATTTAAATTTTTAATTAACAACCGATTTTTTTTCTTTGGGTTTTCTCTCATTAAGTTTTAAAACACCTGTTAATCATAGACAAACAAATCTACACGAAATAAAATTAAATAAATTAACTATAAAAAAATAAAATAATACAAAAAAAAAGAAATACAGACAAAATACAATAGATTTGTAGATCACATAAAACTATAAGAAAAAAATACTTTTATCAAAATTCAAATTTGTCAAATCAGCTACAACAACTACAACAATATCTTATGCTCATTCATAAGTTGGCGCGGAAACTCGTAAATGTTGTCTGTCTATAAGTAAATTTTTTTATTTTATTTTTGTTTTGTTTGCATTTTTTATTTATTTCATTTTATATTTAGTGTTTTTTGTTTTGTTTTTGTTGTTATTCCACACGTAGCAAATACCGCGTGCGGCATTGGCGGAGGTCTATTAAATTAATTTATGCGAAAGATATGCGTCACATTTTTTTTAAGAGGAACAATATTTATACATTTTTTATTCGTAGTATTTGAGTAGAGTTTCGAAAATATGAGATGAAAACGAATTTTGGAAACGTTATAAAAATTAATTGATTTAACTAGTTCCATCAGTCTATAGTTGACATAAAGTATTATAGTCCCATAATGGGATGCGAGTGGGATATTCATCAAACAAATTATTTTTTAACCTAAGAATAAAATTTTTCCGATATTTGGCACTTAATTTTCCCCTATTTTTTTCAAAATGGACGTTCTTGTTGTATTTTTTTTTTTTTTTTTTTTTTTTTTTTTGTTCAAAAGAAAGCTTAGACCATTGCCTTTAAGAGCTTTGTGATTTCTTAGTGGAATGCGAGTGTAATATATATATATAACATATTTTAACTCCAAAAGCAAAGTTTTTGAGTTAAAATATATATTTTTTTCACATACGCCCCTTGCATCCCACTAAGTGACTACAAAGCTCTTAAAGGAAATGGTCTAAGCTTTCTTTTGAGTAAAAAAAATACAACAAAAACGTCCAGTTTGAAAACTAGGGGAAAATTAAGTGCCATATATTGAAAAAAAAAAATATTCTTGAGTTAAAAATATTTTTTAATGGATATCCTACTCGTATCCCATTATAGGACTATAAAGCACTTTAAGGAAATTGTATAAGCTTTATTTTAAGCAAAAAAAAAAAAAAAAAAATGGAAAAGGAATCATTTGCAAAAAAATTAAGAAAAAATATATATATTTTTTTAATTAAA
>NW_023994775.1:230000-237602 GCF_015586225.1 Lucilia sericata
GTTAGTTAGTTAGTTAGTTAGTTAGTTAGTAGTTAGTTAGTTAGTTAGTTAGTTAGTAGTTAGTTAGTTAGTTAGTTAGTTAGTAGTAGTTAGTTAGTAGTTAGTTAGTAGTTAGTTAGTAGTAGTTAGTTAGTAGTTAGTTAGTTAGTTAGTTAGTAGTTAGTTAGTTAGTTAGTTAGTTAGTTAGTTAGTTAGTTAGTTACACAACTGATCATGCCATTTGTTTAAACTGTAGGGTATCGCTACACCAAAAAAGAATCGAATATATTGAAGACATATTTAATAGAAAAAATTTATGAGGTCTTTTAGAACACGAAGTTTAGAACATAAACAGAGCAGGAATTCAAAGAAATCGAAACCAAGGTTAAATGAAAACGAAAGTTAAAAATCAACTTAAAGTTTTAGTAGGCCAAATTTATGGCAAAAATTTTAATATATGCATTAATACTAATAATAATATTTACAAAAATGCCCCACCTTTCAGTGATGATACATAAAAACAAAATCTGCAACAACAAAAAAGGAAAAAATTATAAATAATTTGTTAATATTTAAAACAATTAAATTTTATTTAAAAATAGCACTACTTGATCACAAAACTATTGGTTGGATTTAAGATTAATTAAAAATCATTATAATTATTGTTTTTAAGTTTATTTGACATTTATAATAGTTTTATTTATTTTATTCACACCTTTGACTGTACACGCGCCTTTAAATAGATTTTTATTGTTTAAATCTAATTACCTGCACTGCCTCTGAACACTATAATTAGTAAATTATTTTATTTTTTTTTATGTATATATTTTTTCTTGCTTTGTACTAATACTAATGCATTTAAAAAAATATTTATAATTTCTAATCTATTTAAACAAATTAATTTAAATAAACACACAAAAATATAGCAGAAAAAAATAAAAATAATATAATATTTTCTCTAAATGACAATGACCTTTAATAAGCTGTAAACAGCAACAACAAAAACAGTGACAATCTATTAATTCTCTGCTACTCTGTCATTTATTGTTGTTTTTTTTTTTTTTTTTTTTCTCAAATGCATTTAACGTCTCCCTCACTCATTGAGTTCTAATTGTTTTATAGAGCGCGAAATTGTAAATAAACGATATATTTTTTATTTTAAAAAAATTTTATTAATTAAATATTATGGTTTTTTGTTTGAAAAAAAGTTGTTGTATGTTTTTGGAAGCAAATTTGAGAGCAGTGTATGAGAATGAAAGAGAAAGCTAAATAGATGAAATGAAAGTGGGTGTTAATGGAAGTGTTAAGATTTAAATTTTGTTTATTAAAAAAAATTGTCTCAATTTAAAACAAATTTGAAAATGAAATCTTGTCACAAAAATCCACAATAATTTGCCAGTTTCATTTTCCATTTCCACATAAAAGCTGGAATAAGTAAAGAGTTGTTGCTGTTAAATAAGACATAATGAAAAGTTCAAGATAATTTTCCTGTTAAAGTTTAGTCACCCTTCAACTTATAATTTGTCTTTATGACACAAAAATGTCCTCTTAAGTGTCACAGAAAAAGGAGAAAAAGACATAAATGAACAACCTTCGTATATAAAAAAACAAAAACAAACAGATGAGAATAAGAACATTATACAATGAAACAGAAAACACAAAAACAAATTGAAGAAAAAAAGCAAAGAACTTCCGTCAAAATGTCATTAAATGACAGATCATAATTTAAGGTCTGAAAGTGTCTTTTGTTTATGGTGGGCGGATTTATTTTATATTTTCTTGTTTGATTATCATCATTTGTAGCAGAGAGTAGAAAAAAAACAAACAAGACAAAATTCTTCATAGATCACATAAATACTTAAGTTGAAAATGAGAAAGAAACGTCAGACACATGCAGTGTCATTAAAAGTCCAGTGCATAAACGTAAAAGTTGGCCCTGAAGACGACTTATACAGCTGGTCGTGAGAATATTTTTTCAACAATAGTCGAGACCCTTAATAAGACTCCAGAGACCAAACAGACTCTCGATTATTTTCAGAATTGATCAATGTTTCATCTTTTCTTGATTAGACTATCTTCTCGAGATCCCACTCGACTAAAGTCAAAACTCTGCTCTACAATAATCGAGACTCTACTCGACTATAGTCGATAATCCAATCCACAATGGTCAAGTCTTTTCTGAAATTTAATCAGGAATCTCATCAACAATAGTTCGACTAAGCAGGATCTCGATTATTTTCAGAGTTGATCAGCGTCTGGTCTATTGTTGATCAGATCGACTAATTGAGACTCCACTCGACTGTATTCAAGAGTCTGCTTTCCAATAGTCGGGACTCTAATTGGCTATAGTTGATATTCTACCCGGCTATTGTCGAGAAAATACTCGACAATAGTCACGTATCTTCTCAAATTAAGTCGAGACTCTAATCAACAATAGTTCGTCTATAATCGAAACTCATCTTGGCAATAGTCTAGACTCTGTTTGAAAATAGTTTATACTCTGCTCGATAAGTGTCAAGACTGTGTACGTTAATATTGGAGAATACCTGCTTATTAAATGTCGAGGCTCTGATCAGCTATTCTCGACGATAATAGAGCCTCACTCGAGATACTACTGTTCAAATATCATGACTCTGATTAACAGCAGTTGAGCCTCTGATCAACTATAGTCGAGACTCCACTAAACAAAGTTTAAGACTCTGCTCGAAAATAGTCTTCACTTTGATCAACAACAGTTAAGACTCAAGTCAAGACTCTGCTCGTTAATAGTCGAGACTCTATTCGACAGTAGTCGAAACTCTAATCAACTATAGTCGAGACCTTACTCTACACTAACCGAGTCTGTCATGACTCTGATCACCAACAGTCGAGACTTTGATCACCAGCAGTTAAGGCTTCGATCGAGACTTCGCTAATCTCTGCTCAATAATAGTCGTGACTCTGATCAACAACAGTTATGAATCAGCTCGACAATAGTTCAGGCTCCACTCGACAATATTCGTGACTTTGATCAGTAACAGAGACACCAATGAGCAATAATTTCTCTGCTTGGTTATAGTCGGGATTCTAGTTTTCGAGACTCTGAACAACAGCAACCGATACTACGATCAACAATAGTCGAGATTCTACTAGACTCTAATCAACAATAATCAACAACAGTCGAGACTTTGATCAACAGCAGTTGAAGCTCCGATCGAGACTTCACTAAACTATAGTTGGTACTCTGCTCGATAATATTCGTGACTCTGATCAACAGCAATCGATACTACGATCAATAATAGTCGAGATTCAGAGAATTTGCTCAGCAATTGTGTTTGAGTGGAATCTCGATATAGTCGACACCCAAGCTTTTCTAGAATATATAATCTATCAGACAGTATTTAAAACAATTACTGATGATAATCGAGATTCTAATTGACCTTTCTCCACATCTCTATTCCCCTTAATCATTCATTTAAGATAAATATACTTACATGCACATTCTCAAGAATTTATGAGATCGATATAAATTCCTTTTCTTATTTTTTTCCCTGGGATTTTCATAAATTACAATACAATATCGTTTCACAACAAAATGGCCATAAGTGATAATGAGTTGGACATTAAATGTAAATGATTATCTTTTCAATGTCCTCCACAAGAATGTTTCATAAAAAAAATACTGAAACACAACAAAAAAAAATATAATTAAATAAAAAAGAATTATGCAAATTACTTTTTTCCCACTCATTCGAAACCCCTTTAATACACAACTCCCTCTACCCCTGATGCAGTCTTCAAAGGCAACATCTGTTGTTATTTTTGTAAACAAATAAAAACAATATTAAAAAAAAAAAGAAAAATATAAAATAAATAAATTGAAATTATAAATTATACCTTTTTAAAAAACATTAAATAAATTGTGATGGATTCACAGTCACAACTGTAAAAAAATTTACAAATTAATTCATCTACTTTATGGTTAGTTCTGTTGCTTTTTGTTCTTCCTCAGTTCTTCAGTCTTTTGATTGTGTCAAGAAAATGATTAATTTTTTTGTGGGACTCTGGGACGGACTGTATGGATGTTGGTGTTTTTTGTCTATGCGACACAGTAGGCAATTGTCAACAGTTTTTGGAGGTGGCTGTTGACGTTGAAATAATAAGTCAACATTATACATCTGTTGGAATTGTGCCACCATCATATCACCACGCATCGTTTGAAGACAGAAAGACAGACGGATAGATATTCATTCACTCACCTCTGTTCGATTTCATCGAACCAACAGCAACCAACCAAGAACAGCTGGATGTTGTCTTTATAAAAATCTGTTGTGATTTTTTTTTTTTTTTTTTTTTGTAAATTATTTCTTGTGCGTTTATCTTTTTTTAAATCATTAACTGCCTGCAACATATAATTTCTTGCTGCTGGCCTTTTTATTATTTTGAATTATTTTTGTTCGTTTGTTCTTGGACACATAAATCTTTAATTAAATGTCACTTGAGCAAAAGAAAATCCTTCAAAAATATAAAATCATATTTTATTCGTGTTGTTTTATTATTATTTCAACTCATCTTAAGTACAATGACATTTTGGGGATCTTAAATTTTAATTATTTTGTTTGTTAAGAAATCTTCTATACTCTTTACGATAGTCAGCCATACTAGTTGACTATAGTCAACTAAACTGGATTTTAGAACTGAACTGAACTGGAAACTGAACTGAACTGAACTTGAACTGAATAAACTGAATAGACTGAACTAGAACTGAACTAGAACTGAACTAGAAACTGAACTAGAACTGAACTAGAACTGAACTAGAACTGAACTAGACTGAACTAGAACGAACTAGAACTGAACTAGAACTAACTAACTGAACTGACGACTAAGAACTGAACTAGAACTGAACTAGAACTGAACTAGAACTGAACTAGAACTGAACTACTGAACTAGAACTGAACTAGAACTGAACTAGACTGAACTAGAACTGAACTAGAACTGAACTAGAACTGACTAGAACTGAACTAGAACTGAACTAGAACTGAACTAGAACTGAACTAGAACTGAACTAGAACTGAACTAGAACTGAACTAGAACTGAACAGAACTGAACTAGACTGACTAGAACTGAACTAGAACTGAACTAGAACTGAACTAGAACTGAACTAGAACTGAACTAGAACTGAACTAGAACGGAACTAGAACTGAACTAGAACTGAACTAGAACTGAACTAGAACTGAACTAGAACTGAACTAGAACTGAACTAGAACTGAACTAGAACTGAACTAGAACTGAACTAGAACTGAACTAGAACTGAACTAGAACTGAACTAGAACTGTTAAGAATCTTCCTATAACTCCTTTAATGATAGTCAGCCATACTAGTTGACTATAGTCACTAGACTGGATTTAGAACTGACTGAACTGGAACTGACGACTGGAACTGAACTACTGAACTGAACTAGAACTGAACTAGAACTTAACTAGAACTGAACTAGAACTGAACTAGAACTGAACTAGAACTGAACTAGAACTGAACTAGAACTGAACTAGAACTGAACTAGAACTGAACTAGAACTGAACTAAACTGAACTAGAACTGAACTAGAACTGAACTAGAACTGAACTAGAACTGAACTAGAACTGAACTAGAACTGAACTAGAACTGAACTAGACTGAACTAGAACTGAACTAGAACTGAACTAGAACTGAACTAGAACTGAACTAGAACTGAACTAGAACTGAACTAGAACTGAACTAGAACTGAACTAGAACTGAACTAGAACTGAACTAGAACTGAACTAGAACTGAACTAGAACTGAACTAGAAACTGAACTAGAACTGAACTAGAACTGAACTAGAACTGAACTAGAACTGAACTAGAACTGAACTAGAACTGAACTAGAACTGAACTAGAACTGAACTAGAACTGAACTAGAACTGAAAGAACTGAACTAGAACTGAACTAGAGAACTTGAACTAGAACCTGACTAGAACTGAACTAGAACTGAACTAAGAACTGAACTAGAGAACTGAACTAGAACTGAACTAGAACTGAACTAGAACTGAACTAGAACTGAAACTAGAACTGAACTAGAACTGAACTAGAACTGACTAGAACTGAAGAACTGACCGAAACTGAACTAGAACTGAACTAGAACTGAACTAGAACTGAACTAGAACTGAAACTAGAACTGAACTAGAACTGAACTAGAAACTGAACTAGAACTGAACTAGAACTGAACTGAACTAGAACTGAACTAGAACTGAACTAGAACTGAACTAGAAACTGAACTAGAACTGAACTAGAACTGAACTAGAACTGAACTAGAACTGACTAGAAACTGAACTAGAACTGAACTAGACTGACTAAACTGAACTAGAACTGAACTAGAACTGAACTAGAACTGAACTAGAACTGAACTAGAACTGAACTAGAACTGAACTAGAACTGAACTAGAACTGAACTAGAACTGAACTAGAACTGAACTAGAACTGAACTAGAACTGAACTAGAACTGAACTAGAACTGAACTAGAACTGAACTAGAACTGAACTAGAACTGAACTAGAACTGAACTAGAACTGAACTAGAACTGAACTAGAACTGAACTAGAACTGAACTAGAACTGAACTAGAACTGAACTAGAACTGAACTAGAACTGAACTAGAACTGAACTAGAACTGAACTAGAACTGAACTAGAACTGAACTAGAACTGAACTAGAACTGAACTAGAATGAACTAGAACTGAACTAGAACTGAACTAGAACTGAACTAGAACTGAACTAGAACTGAACTAGAACTGCTAGAACTGAACTAGAACTGAACTAGAACTGAACTAGAACTGAACTGAACTGAACTAGAACTGAACTAGAACTGAACTAGAACTGAACTAGAACTGAACTAGAACTGAACTAGAACTGAACTAGAACTGAACTAGAACTGAACTAGAACTGAACTAGAACTGAACTAGAACTGAACTAGAACTGAACTAGAACTGAACTAGAACTGAACTAGAACTGAACTAGAACTGAACTAGAACTGAACTAGAACTGAACTAGAACTGAACTAGAACTGAACTAGAACTGAACTAAACTGAACTAGACTGAACTAGCTGAACTAGAAACTGAACTAGAACTGAACTAGACTGAACTAGAACTGACTAGAACTGACTAGAATGAACTAGAACTGAACTATAACTGAACTAGAAACTGAACTAGAACTGAACTAGAACTGAACTAGAACTGAACTAGAACTGAACTAGAACTGAACTAGAACTGAACTAGAACTGAACTAGAACTGAACTAGAACTGAACTAGACTGAACTATAACTGACTAGAACTGAACTAGAACTGAACTAGAACTGAACTAAGAACTGAACTAGAACTGAACTAGAAACTGAACTAGAACTGAACTAGAACTGAACTAGACTGACTAGAACTGAACTAGAACTGAACTAGAACTGAACTAGAACTGAACTAGAACTGAAACTAGAACTGAAACTAGAATGAACTAGAACTGAACTAGAACTGAACTAGAACTGAACTAGAACTGAACTAGAACTGAACTAGAACTGAACTAGAACTGAACTAGAACTGAACTAGAACTGAACTAGAACTGAACTAGAACGAACTAGAACTGAACTAGAA